>NC_053026.1:607253184-607285401 GCF_003073215.2 Triticum urartu | reverse complement strand
TGGTTATTGACCGGAGACGTGTCTCGGTCATGTCTACATAGTTCTCGAACCCGTAGGGTCCGCACGCTTGAAGTTTCGATGACGGTAATATTATGAGTTTATGAGTTTTGGTGTACCGAAGGTAGTTCAGGGTCCCAGATGTGATCATGGACATGACGAGGAGTCTCGAAATGGTCGAGACATGAAGATTGATATATTGGGAGCCTATATTTGGATATCGGAAGTGTTCCGGGTGAAATCGGGATTTTACCGGAGTACCGAGGGGTTACGTGAACCCCCCCCCCCCCCGGGGCTTAATGGGCTATAGTGGGCCTTTGTGGAGAAGAGGAGAGGCGGCCAGGGCAGGGCCGCGCGCCCCTTCCCCCTAGTCCGAATAGGACAAGGAGAGGTGGCAGGGCCCCCCCTTTCCTTCCTCTCTCCCTCCTCTTTCCCCCTCCACTCCTAATCCAACAAGGAAAAGGGAGGGAGTCCTACTCCCGGTGGGAGTTGGACTCCTCCTGGCGCGCCTCCTCCTGGTCGGCCGCACCTTCCCCCTTGCTCCTTTATATATGGGGGCAGGGGGCACCCTAGAGACACAACAATTGATCGTTTGATCTTTTAGTCGTGTGCGGTGCCCCCCTCCACCATAGTCTACCTTGATAATACTGTAGCGGTGCTTAGGCGAAGCTCTGCATCGGTAGAACATCATCATCATCACCACGCAGTCGTGCTGACGAAACTCTCCCTCAACACTCGGCTGGATCGGAATTCGAGGGACGTCATCGGGCCGAACGTGTGTTGAACTCGGAGGTGCCGTGCGTTCGGTACTTGATCGGTCGGATCGTGAAGACGTACGACTACATCAATCGCGTTGTGCTAACGCTTCCGCTTTCGGTCTACGAGGGTACGTGGACAACACTTTCCCCTCTCGTTCCTATGCATCACCATGATCTTGCGTGTGCGAAGGAATTTTTTAAAATTACTACGTTCCCCAACAGTGGCATCCGAGCCTAGTTTTATGCGTAGATGTCATATGCACGAGTAGAACACAAGTGAGTTGTGGGCGATATAAGTCATACTGCTTACCAGCATGTCATACTTTGGTTCGGCGGTATTGTTGGATGAAGCGGCCGGACCGACATTACGCGTAAGCTTACGCGAGACTGGTTCTACCGACGTGCCACTACTAGGAAAAGGCCTGCTGGTGGCGCACCTGTTTTGGCTACTAAGGGCGCACTACAGGTGCGCCACTAGCATCACGCCATTAGAATTTTTTACTAATGGCGCACCTGCACCACATGTGCGCCATTAGTATCTGGTATACTAATGACGCACCACGGAGTGCGCCATTAGTATATCCCATGGTGCGCGATTACTGTCTGGCTTAGTAATGGCGCACCACATAGAAGTGCACCATTACTAACAAAAATTTTTCAGAAATTTTTTTAGAAATTTTATTTTCAAATTTTTTTTCTTTATCTCGAGTCACTATGGCTTAATTTCGGGTAAATATGCTTAATCTCAAGTCAAATCACACTCTGTGGTCAAACTTCCCAAAAGGTCCTCACACTACTCCAGCCCGAGCACGCTTAACTTCGCAGTTCTATCCAACCCCAGCACCAGCTCACTTCACAGGCACTTGTTGATATATATATCATATCAATCCTATTAAACCTTGTTGATGTCTAGGACTTTGTTCATGTTCATGAGTGTGATGAAATTTTGAAAAAATATTTCAAACTTCCCAGTCATATTACGTATCATATTTTGAAAACAAATTCCAATTTTTTTTAAACCAATTTTTTCTGTTACTAGTGGCGCACCTAGCAAATGGTGCGCCACTAGTAAGTTTGAAATTTTTTTCATTCCCTCCCCCCTCTAGATCTTAAAAGCCCTATATCTTTCGTTCTGTTAGGTTTTTGGGGATTTTGAAGATGTTGAACAAAGTTCCCCCGGTTCAATTCGTATGTAACTTTTCGAATAGATGATTTTTCATATAAAAACATTTTAATCCGAGTTCGTATGCAAAAGTTATGCCCATTTTACTAAATTCCAGAGAGATTTTGCAAATAAAGTCAAAATTCATATTTGTAAATTTTCCCAACAACTAGACCACATATCACATGGGAAACTTATTTTCTTTTATTTTTTTGACATTTCCAGCATTTTCTTTTATTTATTTTAAACTCAAAAGGCGGTCCATGGCCAGGGGGGTGCATTTAGCACCAGGGTTACTAATGGCGCACCTGATGTGTGGTGCGCCATTAGTAGTTTTGAAAAAAAAATTGTTAGTAATGGCGCACCAGTGGACAGTGCGCCATTACTACTAATTTTTTTTTCAAAACTACTAATTGCGCATGGTGGGTGTGGTGCGCCATTACTATGTCAACTAGTAATGGTGCACTATCCCATGGTGCGCCATTACTAACAATTTTTTTTATTTTTTTCCAAAACTACTAATGGCGCACCTGTATCTGGTGCGCCACTGCTATATAGCAGTGGCGCACCACATACACGGTGCGCCATTAATGTCCATATCATCTATAGCCCTTTTCCTAGTAGTGCGCTTTGCACACAGGTGGCTGGCGGGTGTCATTTTCTCCAACTTTAGTTGAACCGAGTGTGGCTACGCCCGGTCCTTGCGAAGGTTAAAACTGTTGGGTTTCGTAGTAATTTCAAAAAATTTCCTACGCACACGCAAGATCATGTGATGCATAGCAACGAGGGGGAGAGTGTTGTCTACGTACCCAACGCAGACCGACTGCGGAAGCGATGACACGACGTAGAGGAAGTAGTCGTACGTCTTCACGATCCAACCGATCAAGCACCGAAACTACGGCACCTCCGAGTTCGAGCACACGTTCAGCTCGATGACGATCCCCGAACTCCGATCCAGCAAAGTGTCGGGGTAGAGTTTCGTCAGCACGATGGCGTGGTGACGATCTTGATGAACTACAGCAGCAGAGCTTCGCCTAAACTCCGCTACAGTATTATCGAGGTATATGGTGGCAGGGGGCACCGCACACGGCTAAGGAATAGATCACGTGGATCAACTTATGTGTTCTAGGGTGCCTCTACCTCAGTATATAAAGGAGCCAAGGGGGGAGAGGGGCGCCGGCCAGGGAGAGAGGCGCAGGAGGAGTCCTACTCCTTCCGGGAGTAGGACTCCCCCCCAATCCTATTCCAACTAGGATTCCCCAAAGGGGGAAAGAGAGAGAGGGGGGGCGGCCACCTTCTCCTAGTCCTAATAGGACTAGGGGAAGGGGAAGTGGCGCAGCCACCTTGGGCTGCCCCTTTCTCCTTTCCACTAAGGCCCATGTAGGCCCATATGGCTCCCGGGGGGTTCCGGTAACCTCCCGGTAATCCGGGTATTCCCGATTTCACCCGGAACCTTCCGGTATCCAAATATAGTCGTCCAATATATCATCTTTACGTCTCGACCATTTCGAGACTCCTCGTCAAGTCCGTGATCACATCCTGGGACTCCGAACAACCTTCGGTACATCAAAATATATAAACTCATAATGAACTGTCATCGTAACTTAAGCGTGCGGACCCTACGGGTTCGAAACAATGTAGACATGACCGAGACATGTCTCCCGGTCAATAACCAATAGCGGACCTGGATGCCATATTGGCTCCTACATATTCTACGAAGATTATATGTTGTTCCCTTTGTCATCGGTATGTTACTTGCCCGAGATTCGATCGTTGGTATCCAATACCTAGTTCAATCTGTTACCGGCAAGTCTCTTTACTCGTTCCGTAATACATCATCTCAACTAACATATTAGTTGTAATTCTTGCAAGGCTTATGTGATGTGTATTACCGAGAGGGCCCCGAGATACATCTCCGACAATCGGAGTGACAAATCCTAATCTCGAAATACGCCAACCAACATCTACCTTGGAGACACCTATGCTCCTTTATAATCACCTAGTTACGTTGTGACGTTTGGTAGCACCACAAAGTGTTCCTCCGGTAAACGGGAGTTGCATAATCTCATAGTCATAGGAACATGTATAAGTCATGAAGAAAGCAATAGCAACATACTAAACGATCGGGTGCTAAGCTAATGGAATGGGTCATGTCAATCAGATCATTCTCAACTAATGATGTGACCTTGTTAATCAAATAACAACTCATGTCTCATGGTTAGGAAACATAACATCTTCGATTAACGAGCTAGTCAAGTAGAGGCATACTAGTGACACTTTGTTTGTCTATGTATTCACACAATGTATTAATGTTTCCGGTTAATACAATTCTAGCATGAATAATAAACATTTATCATGATATAAGAAATAAATAATAACTTTATTATTGCCTCTAGGGCATATTTCCTTCAGTCTCCACTTGCACTAGAGTCAATAATCTAGATTACACTGTAATGATTCTAACACCCATGGACCTTGGTGCTGATCATGTTTTGCTCGTGGAAGAGGCTTAGTCAACGGGTCTGCTATTCAGATCCGTATGTATCTTGCAAATCTCTATGTCTCCCACCTGAACTAGATCCCGGATGGAATTGAAGCGTCTCTTGATGTGTTTGGTTCTCTTGTGAAATCTGGATTTCTTTGCCAAGGCAATTGCACCAGTATTGTCACAAAAGATTTTCATTGGACCCGATGCATAGGTATGACACCTAGATCGGATATGAACTCCTTCATCCAGACTCCTTCGTTGCTGCTTCCGAAGCAGCTATGTACTCTGCTTCACATGTAGATCCCGCCTACGACGCTTTGTTTAGAACTGCACCAACTGACAGCTCCACCGTTTAATGTAAACACGTATCCGATTTGCATTTAGAATCGTCCAGGATCAGGTGTCAAAGCTTGCATCAACGTAACCTTTATGATGAGCTCTTTGTCACCTCCATATACGAGAAACATATCCTTAGTCCTTTCAGGTATTTAGGATGTTCTTGACGCTATCCAGTGATCCACTCCTGGATTACTTTGGTACCTCCCTGCTAAACTTAGCAAGGCACACATAGGTCTGGTACACAGCATTGCATACATGATAGAGCCTATGGCTGAAGCATAGGGAACATCTTTCATTTTCTCTCTATCTTCTGCATTGGTCGGGCATTGAGTCTTACTCAATTTCACACCTTGTAACACAGGCAAGAATCCTTTCTTTGGCTTGATCCATTTTGAACTTTTCAAAATTTTGTCAAGGTATGTGCTTTGTGAAAGTCCAATAAGCGTCTTGATCTATCTCTATAGATCTTAATGCTAATATGTAAGCAGCTTCATCGAGGTCTTTCATTGAAAAACTCTTATTCAAGTATCCCTTTATGCTACCAGAAATTCTATATCATTTCCTATCAGTAATATGTCATCCACATATAATATCAGAAATGCTACAGAGCTCCCACTCACTTTCTTGTAAATACAGGCTTCTCCAAAAGTCTGTATAAAACCAATGCTTTGATCACACTATCAAAACAGTTTATTCCAACTCCGAGAGGCTTGCACCAGTCCATAAATGGATCGCTGGAGCTTGCACACTTTGTTAGCTCCCTTTGGATCGACAAAACCTTCCGGTTGCATCATATACAACTCTTCTTCCAGAAATCCATTCAGGAATGAAGTTTTGACATCCATTTGCCAAATTTCATAATCATAAAATGCGTCAATTGCTAACATGATTCGGACAGACTTAAGCATCGCTACGGGTGAGAAGGTCTCATCGTAGTCAATCCCTTGAACTTGTCGAAAACCTTTTGCAACAAGTCGAAGCTTTATAGACAGTAACATTACCGTCAGTCCAGTCTTCTTCTTGAAGATCCATTTATTCTCAATTGCTTGCCGATCATTGGCAAGTCAACCAAAGTCCATACTTTGTTCTCATACATGGATCCACTATCTCAGATTTCATGGCTTCAAGCCATTTTGCGGAATCTGGGCTCACCATCGCTTCTTCATAGTTGTAGGTTCATCATGATCTAGTAGCATGACTTCCAGAACAGGATTACCGTACCACTCTGGTGCGGATCTTACTCTGGTTGATCTACGAGGTTCAGTAGTAGTCTTGATCTGAAGTTTCATGATCATCATCATTAGCTTCTCACTAATTGGTGTAGGTGTCACAGAACACGGTTTCTGTGATGTACTACTTTCCAATAAGGGAGCAGGTACAGGTTACCTTTCAAGTTCTACTTTCCTCCCACTCACTTCTTTCGAGAGAAACCTCCTTCTCTAGAAAGGATCCATTCTTAGCAACGAATGTCTTGCCTTGGGATCTGTGATAGAAGTGTACCCAACAGTCTCCTTTGGGTTATCCTATGAAGACACATTTCTCCGATTTGGGTTCGAGCTTATCAGGTTGAAGCTTTTTCACATAAGCATCGCAGCCCCAAACTTTAAGAAACGACAACTTTGGTTTCTTGCAAACCACAGTTGGCATCGTCGTCTCAACGGATTTTGATGGTGCCCTATTTAACGTGAATGCGGCCGTCTCTAAATAAACCCCAAAACGATAGCGGTAAATCAGTAAGAGACATCATAGATCGCACCATATCTAGTAAAGTACGATTACGACGTTCGGACACACCATTACGCTGTGGTGTTCCGGGTGGCGTGAGTTGCGAAACTATTCCGCTTTGTTTCAAATGTAACACCAAACTCGTAACTCAAATATTCTCCTCACGATCAGATCGTAGAAACTTTATTTTCTAGTTACGATGATTTTCAACTTCACTCTGAAATTCTTTGAATTTTTCAAATGTTTCAGACTTATGTTTCATTAAGTAGATATACCCATATCTGCTTAAATCATCTGTGAAGGTGAGAAAATAACGATATCCGCCACGAGCTCAATATTCATTGGACCACATACATCGGTATGTATGATTTCCAACAAATCGTTGCTCTCTCCATAGTACCGAGAACGGTTTTAGTCATCTTGCCCATAGGCACGGTTCGCAAGTACCAAGTGATTCATAATCAAGTGTTCCAAAAGTCCATCAGTATGGAGTTTCTTCATGCGCTTTATACCGATATGACCCTAAACGGAAGTGCACAAATAAGTTGCACTTATCATTATCAACTCTGCATCTTTTGGTTCAACATTATGAATATGTGTATTACTACTATCGAGATTCATAAAATAGACACTCTTCAAGGGTGCATGACCATAAAAGATATTACTCATATAAATAGAACAACCATTATTCTCTGATTTAAATGAATAACCGTCTCGCATAAACAAGATCCAGATATAATGTTCATGCTCAACGCTGGCACCAAATAACAATTATTTAGGTCTAATACTAATCCCGAGGTAGATGTAGAGGTAGCGTGCCGACCGCGATCACATCGACTTTGGAACCGTTTCCCACGCGCATCGTCACCTCGTCCTTTGCCAGTGTTCCCTTAATTCTGTAGTCCCTGTTTGAGTTGCAAATATTAGCAACAGAACCAGTATCAAATACCCAGGTGCTACTGCGAGCTCTAGTAAGGTACACATCAATAACATGTATATCACATATACCTTTGTTCACCTTGCCATCTTCTTATCCGCCAAATCTTTGGGGCAAGTTCCGCTTCAGTGACCAGTCTTGCTTGCAGTAGAAGCACTCAGTTTAGGCTTAGGTCCAGACTTGGGTTTCTTCTCCGAGCAGCAACTTGTTTGCTGTTCTTCTTGAAGTTCCCTTCTTCTTCACTTTGGCCCTTTTCTTGAAACTAGTGGTCTTATTGACCATCAACACTTGATGCTCCTTCTTGATTTCTACCTCCGCAGCTTTCAGCATTGCGAAGAAGCTCGGGAATAGTCTTGTTCATCCCTTGCATATTATACTTCATCACAAAGCTCTTGTAGCTTGGTGGCAGTGATTGGAGAATTCTGTCAATGACGCAATCATCGGAAGATTAACTCCCAATTGAATCAAGTGATTATTATACCCAGACATTTTGAGTATATGCTCACTGACAGAACTGTTCTCCTCCATCTTGCAGCTATAGAACTTATTGGAGACTTCATATCTCTCAATCCGGGCATTTCTTGAAATATTACTTACAACTCCTGGAACATCTCATATGCTCCATGACGTTCAAAACGTCGTTGAAGACCCGGTTCTAAGCCGTAAAGCATGGCACACTTGAACATCGAGTAGTCATCAGCTTTGCTCTGCCAGACGTTCAACATCTGGTGTTGCTCAGCAGCAGGCCTGGCACCCAGCGGTGCTTCCAGGACGTAATTCTTCTATGCAGCAATGAGGATAATCCTCAAGTTACGGACCCAGTCCGTATAATTGCTACCATCATCTTTCAACTTTGCTTTCTCAAGGAACGCATTAAAATTCAACGAACAACAGCACGGGCCATTATCTACAATCATACATAAACAAGCAAGATACTATCAGGTACTAAGTTCATGATAAATTTAGTTCAATTAATCATATTACTTAAGAACTCCCACTTAGAAAGACATCCTCTAATCTCTAAGTGATCACGTGATCCAAATCAACTAAACCATGTCCGATCATCACGTGAGATGGAGTAGTTTCATTGGTGAACATCACTATGTTGATCATATCTACTATATGATTCATGCTCGACCTTTCAGTCTCCGTGTTCCGAGGTCATATCTGTATATGCTTGGCTCGTCAAGTATAACCTGAGTATTCTGCGTGTGCAAAACTGGCTTGCACCCGTTGTAGATGGACGTAGAGCTTATCACACCCGATCATCACGTGGTGTCTGGGCACGACGAACTTTGGCAACGGTGCGTACTCAGGGAGAACACTTCTTGATAATTTAGTGAGAGATCATCTTATAATGCTACCGTCAATCAAAGCAAGATAAGATGCATAAAAAGATAAACATCACATGCAATCAATATAAGTGATATGATATGGCCATCATCATCTTGTGCTTGTGATCTCCATCTCTGAAGCACCGTCATGATCACCATCGTCACCGGCGCGACACCTTGATCTCCATCGTAGCATCGTTGTCGTCTCGCCAATCTTATGCTTCCACGACTATCACTACCGTTTAGTAATAAATTAAAGCATTACATCACGATTGCATTGCATACAATAAAGCGACAACCATATGGCTCCTGCCAGTTGCTGATAACTCGGTTACAAAACATGATCATCTCATACAATAAAATTCAGCATCATGCCTTGACCATATCACATCACAACATGCCCTGCAAAAACAAGTTAGACGTCCTCTACTTTGTTGTTGCATGTTTTACGTGGCTGCTACGGGATTAAGTAAGAACCAATCTCACCTACGCATCAAAACCACAACGATAGTTTGTCAAATAGACTCCGTTTTAACCTTCGCAAGGACCGGACGTAGCCACACTCGGTTCAACTAAAGTTGGAGAGACAGTCGCCCGCAAGCCATCTATGTGCAAAGCACGTCGAGGGAACCGGTCTCGCATAAGCGTACGCGTAAGGTTGGTCCGGGTCGTCTCGTCCAACAATACCGCTGAACCAAAGTATGACAGGCTGGTAGGCAGTATGACTTGTATCGTCCACAACTCACTTGTGTTCTACTCCTGCATATAACATCAACATAAATAACCTAGGCTCGGATGCCACTGTTGGGTTTCATAGTAATTTCAAAAAAATTCCTACGCACACGCAAGATCATGTGATGCATAGCAACGAGGGGGAGAGTGTTGTCTACGTACCCAACACAGACCGACTGCGGAAGCGATGACACGACGTAGAGGAAGTAGTCGTACGTCTTCACGATCCAACCGATCAAGCACCGAAACTACGGCACCTCCGAGTTCGAGCACACGTTCAGCTCGATGACGATCCCCGGACTCCGATCCAGCAAAGTGTCGGGGTAGAGTTTCGTCAGCACGACGGCGTGGTGACGATCTTGATGAACTACAGCAGCAGGGCTTCGCCTAAACTCCACTACAATATTATCGAGGTATATGGTGGCAGGGGGCACCGCACACGGCTAAGGAATAGATCACGTGGATCAACTTATGTGTTCTAGGGTGCCTCTACCTCAGTATATAAAGGAGCCAAGGGGGGAGAGGGGCGCCGGACAGGGAGAGAGGCGCAGGAGGAGTCCTACTCCTTCCGGGAGTAGGACTCCCCCCAATCCTATTCCAACTAGGATTCCCCAAAGGGGGAAAGAGAGAGAGGGGGGCCGGCCACCTTCTCCTAGTCCTAATAGGACTAGGGGAGCGGGAAGTGGCGCAGCCACCTTGGGCTGCCCCTTTCTCCTTTCCACTAAGGCCCATGTAGGCCCATATGGCTCCCGGGGGGTTCCGGTAACCTCCCGGTAATCCGGTAAAATCCCGATTTCACCCGGAACACTTCCGATATCCAAATATAGGCTTCCAATATATCAATCATTACGTCTCGACCATTTCGAGACTCCTCGTCATGTCCGTGATCACATCCGGGACTCCGAGCAACCTTCGGTACATCAAAATGCATAAACTCATAATGTAACTGTCATCGTAACCTTAAGCGTGCGGACCCTACGGGTTCGAGAACAATGTAGACATGACCGAGACATGTCTCCAGTCAATAACCAATAGCGGGACCTGGATGCCCATATTGGCTCCTACATATTCTACGAAGATCTTTATCGGTCAGACCGCATAACAACATACGTTGTTCCCTTTGTCATCGGTATGTTACTTGCCCGAGATTCGATCGTCGGTATCCAATACCTAGTTCAATCTCGTTACCGGCAAGTCTCTTTACTCGTTCTGTAATACATCATCTCACAACTAACATATTAGTTGTAATGCTTCCAAGGCTTATGTGATGTGTATTACCGAGAGGGCCCAGAGATACCTCTCCGACAATCAGAGTGACAAATCCTAATCTCGAAATACGCCAACCCAACATCTACCTTTGGAGACACCTAATGCTCCTTTATAATCACCTAGTTACGTTGTGACGTTTGGTAGCACCCAAAGTGTTCCTCCGGTAAACGGGAGTTGCATAATCTCATAGTCATAGGAACATGTATAAGTCATGAAGAAAGCAATAGCAACATACTAAACGATCGGGTGCTAAGCTAATGGAATGGGTCATGTCAATCAGATCATTCAACTAATGATGTGACCTTGTTAATCAAATAACAACTCATTGTTCATGGTCAGGAAACATAACCATCTTTGATTAACGAGCTAGTCAAGTAGAGGCATACTAGTGACACTTTGTTTGTCTATGTATTCACACATGTATTATGTTTCCGGTTAATACAATTCTAGCATGAATAATAAACATTTATCATGATTATAAGGAAATAAATAATAACTTTATTATTGCCTCTAGGGCATATTTCCTTCAAAAACAACACCAACTTGACAAACTATCGTTGTGGTTTTGATGCGTAGGTAAGAACGGTTCTTGCTAAGCCCAATAGCAGCCACGTAAAACTTGCAACAACAAAGTAGAGGACGACTAACTTGTTTTTGCAGGGCATGTTGTGATGTGCTATGGTCAAGACATGATGCTAAATTTTATTGTATGAGATGATCATGTTTTGTAACCGAGTTATCGGCAACTGGCAGGAGCCATATGGTTGTCGCATTATTGTATGCAATGCAATCGCCCTGTAATGCTTTAATTTATCACTAAGCGGTAGCGATAGTCGTAGAAGCATAAGATTGGCGAGACGACAACGATGCTACGATGAAGATCAAGGTGTCGCGCCGGTGACGATGGCGATCATGACGGTGCTTCGGAGATGGAGATCACAAGCACAAGATGATGATGACCATATCATATCACTTATATTGATTGTTGTTACCTCTTGAGCACTGCGTTGGTTTTCCCCGAAGAGGAAGGGATGATGCAGCAAAGTAGCGTAAGTATTTCCCTCTATTTTTGAGAACCAATGTATCAATCCAGTAGGAGGCTACGCGCCAGTCACTCGTACCTGCACAAAACAAATAAATCCTCACAACCAACGTGATAAGGGGTTGTCAATCCCTACACAGCCACTTACGAGAGTGAGATCTGATAGATATGATAAGATAATATTTTTGGTATTTTTATGATAAGATGCAAAGTAAAATAAAAGCAAAGTAAAAAAGCAAAGGAAATAACTAAGTATTGTAAGATTA
The DNA here is from genome assembly GCF_003073215.2 of Triticum urartu. Classification (NCBI taxonomy): domain Eukaryota; kingdom Viridiplantae; phylum Streptophyta; class Magnoliopsida; order Poales; family Poaceae; genus Triticum; species Triticum urartu. Next base: position 607,273,352 of record NC_053026.1, on the reverse strand, counting down.
ATATGATGAAGATAGACCCGGGGGCCATAGGTTTCACTAGTGGCTTCTCTCAAGAGCATAGGTATTCTACGATGGGTGAACGAATTACTGTTGAGCAATTGACAGAATTGAGCATAGTTATGAGAATATCTAGGTATGATCATGTATATAGGCATCACGTCTGAGACAAGTAGACCGACTCCTGCCTGCATCTACTACTATTACTCCACTCATCGACCGCTATCCAGCATGCATCTAGAGTATTAAGTTAATGAAAACAGAGTAACGCCTTAAGCAAGATGACATGATGTAGACGGATAAACTCATGCACTATGATGAAAACCCCATATTGTTATCCTCGATGGCAACAATACAATACGTGCCTTGTTTCGCCTTCTATCACTGGGAAAGGACACCGCAAGATTGAACCCAAAGCTAGGCACTTCTCCCATTGCAAGAAAGATCAATCTAGTAGGCCAAACCAAACTGATAATTCGAAGAGACTTGCAAAGATAACCAATCATACATAAAAGAATTCAGAGAAGATTCAAATATTGTTCATATATAGACTTGATCATAAACCCACAATTCATCGGTCTCAACAAACACACCGCAAAAAGAAGATTACATCGAATAGATCTCCACAAGAGAGGGGGAGAACATTGTATTGAGATCCCAAAAGAGAGAAGAAGCCATCTAGCTAATAACTATGGACCCGTAGGTCTGAGGTGAACTACTCACACTTCATCGGAGGGGCTATGGTGATGATGTAGAAGCCCTCCGATGATCGATGCCCCCTCCGGCCGAGCTCCCAAACAGGCCCCAAGATGGGATCTCGTGGATATAGAAAGTTGCGGTGGTGGAATTAGGGTTTTGGCTCCGTATCTTATCGTTTTGGGGGTACGTAGGTATATATATAGGAGGAAGGAGTACGTCGGTGGAGCAACAGGGGGGCCCACGAGGGTGGAGGGCGCGCCTGGGGGGTAGGCGCGCCCCCTACCTCGTGGCCCTCCTCTTTTGTTTCTTGACGTAGGGTCCAAGTCTCCCGGGTCTTGTTCGTTGAGAAAATCACGTTCCCGAAGGTTTCATTCCGTTTGGACTCCGTTTGATATTCCTTTTCTTCGAAGCCCTAAAATAGGCAAAAAAACAGCAATTCTGGGCTGGGCCTCCCGTTAGTAGGTTAGTCCCAAAAATAATATAAAAGTGGATAATAAAGCCCAATAATGTCCAAAACAGTAGATAATATAGCATGGAGCAATCAAAAATTATAGATACGTTGGAGACGTATCAAGCATCCCCAAGCTTAATTCATGCTCGTCCTCGAGTAGGTAAATGATAAAAATAGAATTTTTTATGCGGAGTGCTACTTGGCTTAATTTTAATGTAATTCTTCTTAATTGTGGTATGAATATTCAGATCCAAAAAAATGCAAGACAAAAGTTCATATTGACATAAAAATAATAATACTTCGAGCATACTAACTAAGCAATTATGTCTTCTCAAAATAACATGGCCAAAGGAAGTTCATCCCTACAAAATCATATAGTTTAGTCATGCTCCATTTTCGTCACACAAGAATGCTCTCATCATGCACAACCCCGATGACAAGCCAAGCAATTGTTTCATACCTTAGCAATCTCAAACCTATAAACTTTCACGCAATATATGAGCGCGAGCCATGGACATAGCACTATGGGTGGAATAGAATATGATGATGGAGGTTATGTGGAGAAGACAAAAAGGGAGAAAGTCTCACATCAATGAGGCTAATCAATGGGCCATGGAGATGCCCACCGATTGATGTTAATGCAAGGAGTAGGGATTGCCATGCAACGGATGCACTAGAGCTATAAATGTATGAAAGCTCAACAAAAGAAACTAAGTGGGTGTGCATCCAACTTGCTTGCTCACGGAGACCTAGGGCACTTGAGGAGGCCCATTGTTGGAATATACAAGCCAAGTTCTATAATGAAAATTTCCCACTAGTATATGAAAGTGACAAAACAAAAGACTCTCTATCATGAAGGTTATGGTGCTACTTTGAAGCACAAGTGTGGCAAATGATAGTAACATTGTCCCTTCTCTCTTTTTCTCTCATCATTTTTTATTATTATTTAGGCCTTTATCTTTTTTTATATGGCCTTTCTCTTTTTTATTTTTTTATTTACTCACTTGGGACAATGCTCTAGAAAATAATGATCATCACACTTCTATTTATTTACAACTCAATGATTAGAACTCGATGCTAGAACAAAAGATGACTCTGTATGAATGCCTCCGGCGGTGTACCGGGATATGCAATGAACCAAGAGTGACATGTATGAAAGAATTATGAACGGTGGCTTTGCCACAAATACTATGTCAACTACATGATCATGCTAAGCAATATGACAATGATGAATGTGTCATGATAAACGGAATGGTGGAAAGTTACATGGCAATATATCTCGGAATGGCTATGGAAATGCCATAATAGGTAGGTATGGTGGCTGTTTTGAGGAAGATATAAGGAGGTTTATGTGTGAAAGTGCGTATCATATCACGGGGTTTGGATGCACCGGCGAAGTTTGCACCAACTCTCAATGTGAGAAAGGGCAATGTATGGTACCGAAGAGGCTAGCAATGATGGAAGGGTGGGAGTGCGTATAATCCATGGACTCAACATTAGTCATAAAGAACTCACATACTTATTGCAAAAATCTACAAGTCATCAAAAACCTCAGCACTACGCGCATGCTCCTAGGGGGATAGATTGGTAGGAAAAGACCATCGCTCGTCCCCGACCGCCACTCATAAGGAAGACAATCAAAAAACACCTCATGTTTCAAATTTGTTAGATAACGTTTACCATACGTGCATGCTACGGGACTTGCAACCTTCAACACAAGAACTTCTCAAATTCACAACTACTCAACTAGCACGACTTTGATATTATTACCTCCATATCTCAAAACAATCATGAAGCATCAAACGTCTCTTAGTATTCAAAACACTCCTAGGAAAAAAAATTACTAATCTTGAATACCTAGTTTATTAGGATTATTAAGCAAATTACCATGCTATTTAAGACTCTCAAAATAATCTAACTGAAGCATGAGAGATCAATAGTTTCTATAAAACAAATCCACCACCGTGCTCTAAAAGATATAAGTGAAGTACTAGAGCAAAACTATAGAACTCAAAAGATATAAGCGAAGCACATAGAGTATTCTAACAAATTCCAAATCATGTATGGATCTCTCAAAAGGTGTGTACAGCAAGGATGATTGTGGTAAACTAAAAAATAAAGACTCAAATAATACAAGACGCTCCAAGAAAAACACATATCATGTGGTGAATAAAAATATAGCTCCAAGTAAAGTTACCGATAGAAGTAGACAAAAAGAGGGGATGCCTTCCGGGGCATCCCCAAGCTTTGGCTTATAGGTGTCCTTAGATTATCTTGGGGGTGCCATGGGTATCCACAAGCTTAGGCTCTTGCCACTCCTTGTTCCATAATCCATCAAATCTTTACCCAAAACATGAAAACTTCACAACACAAAACTTAAAGTAGAAAATCTCATGAGCTCCGTTAGCGAAAGAAAAAAAAAGACCACTTCAAGTTACTATAATGAACTCATTCTTTATTTATATTGGTGTTAAACCTACTGTATTCCAACTTATCTATGGTTTATAAACTGTTTTACTAGCCATAGTTTCATCAAAATAAGCAAACAACACACGAAAAACAGAATCTGTCAAAAGCAGAACAGTCTGTAGTAATGTGTAGCTAGCGCAAGATATGGAACCCCAAAAATTCTAAAATAAATTTCTGGACGTGAGGAATTTATCTATTAATCATATGAAAAAATAATTAACTAAATATCACTTTCCAAATAAATATGGCAGCAGTTCTCATGAGTGCTAAAGTTTCTGTTTTTTACAGCAAGATTAACAAGACTTTCCCCAAGTCTTCCCAACGGTTCTACTTGGCACAAACACTAATTAAACACAAAAAACACAACCTAAACAGAGGCTAGATAAATTATTTATTACTAAACAGTAGCAAAAGCAAGGAATGAGAATAAAATTGGGATGCCTCCCAACAAGCGCTATCGTTTAACGCCCCTAGCTAGGCATAAAAAGCAAGGATAGATCTGGTATTGCCATCTTTGGTAGGCAATCCATAAGTGGATCTCATAATGGATTCATAAGGTAATTTAATTTTCTTTCTTGGAAAGTGTTCCATGCCTTTCCTTAATGTAAATTGGAATCTAATATTTCCTTCCTTCATATCAATAATTGCACCAATCATTCTAAGGAAAGGTCTACCAAGAATAATAGGACATGAAGGATTGTAATCTATGTCAAGAACAATAAAATCTACGGGCACATAATTCCTATTTGCAACAATAAGAACATCATTAATTCTTCCCATAGGTTTCTTAATAGTGGAATCCACGAGGTGCAAGTTTAGAGAGCAATCATCAAAATCATGAAAACCTAACAAATCACACAAAGTCTTTGGAATCGTGGAAACACTAGCACCCAAATCACATAAAGCATAGCATTCATTATCTTTAATTTTAATTTTAATAGTTTGTTCCCACTTGAGGGAGTCCTGGATTAGGGGGTGTCCGGATAGCCGGACTATACCTTCGGCCGGACTCCTGGACTATGAAGATACAAGATTGAAGACTTCGTCCCGTGTCCGGAAGGGACTTTCCTTGGCGTGGAAGGCAAGCTTGGCGATACGGATATGTAGATCTCCTACCATTGTAACCGACTCTGTGTAACCCTAGCCCTCTCCGGTGTCTATATAAACCGAAGGGTTTTAGTCCGTAGGACGAACAACAATCATACCATAGGCTAGCTTCTAGGGTTTAGCCTCTTTGATCTCGTGGTAGATCTACTCTTGTACTACCCATATCATCAATATCAATCAAGCAGGATGTAGGGTTTTACCTCCATCAAGAGGGCCCGAACCTGGGTAAAACATTGTGTCCCCTGCCTCCTGTTACCATCCGACCTAGACGCATAGTTCGGGACCCCCTACCCGGGATCCGCCGGTTTTGACACCGACATTGGTGCTTTCATTGAGAGTTCCTATGTGTCGTCACTTTTAGGCCCGATGGCTTCTCCGATCATCAACAGCGATGCGATCCAGGGTGAGACTTTTATCCCCGGACAGATCTTCGTATTCGGTGGCTTTGCACTGCGGGCCAATTCGCTTGGCCATCTGGAGCAGATCGAAAGCTACGCCCCTGGCCATCAGGTCAGATTTGGAAGTTTGAACTACATGGCCGACCTCCGCGGAGACTTGATCTTCGACGGATTCGAGCCGCAGTCGAGCGCGCCGCACTGTCATGATGGGCGTGATCTAGCTCTGCCGCCGAACAGTGCCTTGCAGGCCGCACCCGCATCAACTTCGACCCTTAATTCGGAGCCAACTGCGCCAATCAAGGATGCGTGGTTGGACACCGCCTCGGGGGCTGCAATCCCTACAGCAATCGAGCCGAACACCAGCCCTATTCTCTGCGAAGCCCGTGAGTCCAAGGAGGCGGACTCCTCTCCAGACTCCGAGCCCTCCGCGCCCCTACCGATCGAACCCAATTGGGCGTCGATCATGGAGTTCATCGCCGCGGACATCTTTTAGCACTCCCCTTTGGCGATATTCTGAACTCACTAAAGTCTCTCTTTATCAAGAGAGCCCTGGCCGGACTATGGTCAGCAAGGTTGGGATGCGGATGATGAAGAAATTCAAAGCCCACCCACCACCCACTTTGTAGCCACTATCAATGATTTAACCGACATGCTCGACTTCGACTCCGAAGACATCGACGGTATGGACGCCGATGCAGGAGACGATCAAGAACCAGTGCCTATAGGGCACAGGAAAGCCACCTCGTCGTATGATATATACATGGTGGACACCCCAAAAGAAGGCAATGGCGATGGAACAGCGGAGGATTACCCCTCCTAGAAGCAGCCTAAGCGCCGGCGTCAGCGGCGCCGCTCTAAATCCCGCCAAAGCAAAAACGGTGATTCCGGCACGGGAGATAATAACACCCCGGACAGTGCCAAAGACAACCACCTCCAGCAAGATTCAGCACAGGAGGATGGAGAAGCCAGCCCTCATGAGAGAGCGGCAGACAGAGAGGTCGAGGACGATAATTATATGCCTCCCTCTGAAGACGAGGCAAGCCTCGACGACGACGAATTTGTCGTGCCGGAGGATCCCGTCAAACAAGAGCGTTTCAAACGCAGGCTTATGGCCACGGCGAGCAGCCTCAAGAAAAAAACAGCAACAGCTTAGAGCTGATCAAGATTTGCTAGCTGACAGATGGACTGAAGTCCTTGCGGCCGAAGAGTATGAACTCGAACGCCCCTCCAAGAGCTACCCAAAGTGCAGGTTGCTACCCCAATTAGAGGAGGAAGCACCTAAACCTACATCACCAGCGCATGATGCAGCCGACCGGCCACCCCGTGGCCGCGACAGAGAGGCCTCTCGGCCGTCCACTCAAGCCGCACCCCGGCGCCGCTCAAAAAATACCAAGGCATGGGAAAATGAGCCAGACCTGCGAGATATATTGGAGGACAAGGCAAGGCAAACAAGATCGATCTACGGATCACGTGGGTGCCCCACGGCACGAGACGGTACTCGTCACGCCGGATACAGTAAATCCGTCCGGGCCGAACACAGTAGACAAAGCTCGTTTGAGCTGCGTCGTGATATAGCCCAATATAGAGGCGTCGCACACCCACTATGCTTCACAGATGAAGTAATGGATCATCAAATCCCCGAGGGTTTCAAACCCGTGAACATCGAATCATACGATGGCACAACAGATCTTGCGGTATGGATCGAGGACTATCTCCTTCATATCCACATGGCCCGCGGTGATGACCTGCACGCCATCAAATACATCCCACTCAACCTTAAAGGACCAGCTCGGCATTGGCTTAACAACTTGCCAGCAGAATCAATTGGTTGTTGGGAGGACCTGGAAGCCGCATTCCTCGACAATTTCCAGGGCACTTATGTGCGACCACCAGACGCCGATGACCTAAGCCACATAATTCAGCAGCCAGAGGAATCGGCCTGACAATTCTGGACACGGTTCCTAACCAAGAAAAATCAAATCATCGACTGTCCAAACGCAGAGGCCCTAGCAGCCTTCAAGCACAACATCCGCGACGAGTGGCTTGCACGGCACCTAGGACAGGAACAGCCGAAATCTATGGCAGCCGTCACCACACTTATGACCCGCTTTTGCACGGGAGAAGACAGCTGGCTAGCTCGCAGCAATAACATGACCAAGAGCCCTGGTAATTCGGATACCAAGGATAGTAGTGGCAGGTCGCGTCGCAACAAGCAAAAGCGCCGCATTAACGGCAACAATGCTGAGGATACGGCAGTTAATGCCGGATTCAGAGGCTCTAAACGGTCAGCGGAAAAAGGCATTCAAAAGAAATACTCCGGGCCCGTCCAGTTTGGACCGAATACTCGACCGCTCATGCCAAATACATGGCACCCCCGAAAAACCAGCCAATCACACCAACAGGGATTGTTGGGTGTTCAAGTAGGCAGGCAAGTTAAATGCCGAAAGCAGAGACAAGGGGCTGCATAGCGATGACGAGGAGGAGCCCCGGCCGCCGAACAACAGTGGACATAAAGGTTTTCCCCCACAAGTGCGGACGGTGAACATGATATACGCAACCCACGTCCCCAAGAGGGAGCGGAAGCGTGCGCTAAGGGACGTATACGCGATGGAGCCAGTCGCCCCAAAGTTCAACCCATGGTCTTCCTGCCCGATCACTTTTGATCGAAGGGACCACCCCACTAGCATCCGTCATGGCAGATTCGCCGCATTGGTGCTAGACCCAATTATCGACGGATTTCACCTCACTAGAGTCCTTATGGACGGCGGCAGCAGTCTGAACCTGCTTTACCAGGATACAGTGCGGAAAATAGGCATCGATCCCTCGAGGATTAAACCCACTAAAACAACCTTTAAAGGCGTCATACCAGGTGTAGAGGCCAACTGTACAGGCTCAGTTACACTTGAAGTGGTCTTCGGATATCCGGATAATTTCTGAAGCGAGGAGTTAATCTTCGACATAGTCCCGTTCCGCAGTGGCTATCATGCACTGCTCGGGCGAACCACATTTGCTAAGTTCAATGCGGTGCCGCACTACGCATACCTCAAGCTCAAGATGCCAGGCCCTCGAGGAGTCATCACGGTCAATGGAAACACCGAACGCTCTCTTCGAACGGAGGAGCATATGGCGGCTATCGCAGTGGAAGTACAAAGCAAGCTCTCAAGGCAATTCTCCAGTCCGGCCATTAAACGTCTGGACACCGTCAAGCGCGCCCAGAGTAACCTACAACAAGACCGCCTGACACATTCTGAGCAAGCGTAGCAATGCGGCCCCAACCCCAGCCCTCGTGAACTTGCGAAACCAAGTGTTGCGCATACATAACTACGCTCTGGAAATACCATGGGCATAGGGGGAGGGGCACCATCACGGCACGCACGAAACGCGGCTTAAACCACACTAGGGGCTGCCGATTTCTTAATTTTCTCTTATTTTCAGGATTCCATTCTTCGGAAGGCTTGTCCGGCAGTACAGTTGCCGCACAAACGATAGAACCAGGGAAGCAGAAAGCTACGCCGCACTATGGAACTCTAAGGTGGTCTCTATAACGAGCAGTATACCTGTTTCAAATACCATTCCGCAGCTCGCCCCTGGAAAGGACATGTTAAATAGTCCCATCTTTTGCTTATTGCACTATTTGTATCGTTCTGCTTTGATCGCAGCTTTTTTTTAAATGCATAGCTTCCGTCTATTATTGCATTACTTTTTTTATGACTATATGTTCATTAATGACATGTTGCACCCGTACACTTTGGTACGGCCAATACGCCAGGGGCTTAAGTACCCCACAATACGGTGTGAGAAGTCCGAACACTTTCACAAGTGCGGCACCCCGAACTTATAACATTATATGCATTGGCTCCGAATCATGTCTTGGGTCAATAGTTGGGTTTGCACGGCTCCTATGTTTTGGTACCTTATGTTCCGTTATATCGGCTAAGGTAGCACTAGGAGAACTACTGTGATTGTGCCCCAGTTGAGCTGGGCTAAGCACCTCAGTAGAGAAAGCTAAAACTGACCGTCATGATGAGGCGAGAGATGGTCGCTGTTCGAGAGGTTTTCGAGTCCCTAAAGACTTATGCCGCTTAGAGTGAGGAGTCGGCTTTGTCCGGCCTAGGCGTGGATAGCGCCCCGAACTCGGTCTTCCGAACACTAGGGGCTTCGCCGAAATTTAAAATTATAGAATTATATGGCTAAGTGAGAGTGTTCAAGCATTATAGTCCGATTGGCTTGTTCGTTGTGTTGAGCGCCTCCCTCGAAGGACCAAAGAATGGGAAAAGAGCGCTCATGTTTATCCCGAATACCCCAGCACTCGCGGCATGGGGGCAGAAGCCGACGACTCGCCATCTCTCAAATTTGATAAACGGCCGCATAGAAGGTAATATTTTAAATTCAACAGCGTTGCTTAGTGCATATGAATAAGTTTTGAGCGTACAGGATCACAAATGCGAGTTTACTCAAAATTACATCTTTGGAGCATTCATCCGCTATAAGGCGGGCACCCTTCAGGATGCCCTCATAATACGCTTCCGGGATGCGATGCTCCTTGCCCGGCGGCGGCCCGTCCTTCACCAGCTTCTCCGCATCCATCTTGCCCCAGTGCACTTTAGCTCGGGCAAGCGCCCTACGGGCACCTTCGATGCAGACGGAGCGCTTGATTACTTCAAGCCGTGGACAGGCATCCACCAGCCGCCTAACCAGCCCGAAATAGCTCCCAGGCAGAGCCTCTCTAGGCCAAAGCCGAACTATGAGGCCCTTTATGGCCTGTTCGGCCACCTTGTGGAGCTTGACCATTTGCTTCAGCTGGTCGCTCAAAGGTACCAGGTGTCCGGCCTCAGCATACTGAGACCAGAACACCTTCTCCGTCAAACTCCCCTCCTCGGCTCGATAGTAGGCGGCGGCATCAGACGCATTGCGGGGCAAATCTGCGAATGCTCCTGGAGAGCTTCGGACTCGGGTAAGTAACAAGTAATTCACTTTCACGTGCTTACTTTGCATAATGAATGCCTTACCCGCCTCTATCTTCTTCATCGCTTAAATTTCTTGGAGGACTTTCTGGGCTTCGGCCTTGGCAGACTTCGCGCTTTCAAGGGCTGCCGCAAGCTCGGACGCTTGCGTCTTTGAGTCAAGCTCCAAACTCTCATGTTTTTTCACGAGAGCCTGGAGCTCTTTTTGCACCTCCTCCACCCGCGCCTCCTGCTTCCCTCTCTCTGTGCGCTCCGCGGCCGCTTTGTTTTCGGCCTCGGACAGCGCTTTCTTAAGGGTTGCCACCTCGGTCGTGGCCCCTATAATAGCACATTGATCCTGTCATTTTTTGCAACCACATCTTCTCTATATACTTGCGCAAGGTATTACTTACCTTCCTTCTTCGTGAGTTGCCTCTTGGCATGGCCGAGCTCGTTCTCGGACCGCGCGAGGTTTTACTTCAGAGTATCCACCTTCACAGCCAGTGCGGCGGAGGCCAGCAGCGAAGGCTACATACGCATATTGACTTGATTATGTTAGACTCCTGCGAATGTTATTAGATCCTCTATTCGGCTTTTCTTTCTGAATGCCGAACAGAGCATCAGGGGCTACTGTCTATGCGGTAATATTTTTACATATTATTTACTTACCTCAAAGCCTGTTAGAAGGCTGGCACAGGCTTCAGTCAGTCCGCTCTTGGCGGACTGAACCTTCTGGATCACCGCACTCATAATAGTGCGGTGCTCCTCATCGATGGAGGCGCCGTTAAGCACCTCCAGCAAATTGTTCGGTGCCTCCGGTTGGACGGAGGTCACCGGCTCGGTAGGCTTGCTCCTCTTGGAAGGAGGCTGCCTACCGGAGTCCGGAACCGTTGAAGGTTCTGGCGCGGTGTCCAGCTCAAGGCCGGACTTGGAGCCCTTGGGGGTTCTATCCCCTTTACGCCTGGAGTCCGGGAGGTCGCCTTGCGGCGCCTCCAGGACCACCTCCTCCTAGCTTGGAACCTGTTGGGACGCCACCTCGGCGTCGTCCGTAGGATTGGGGGAGGTAGCTGTCGGAAGCGAATTCACATCCGACGAATCCAGGGAGCCACTCAACGATTCGTCGAGCCCGGCCTTGGGCGGACTGCATAGTCATATTCGGAGTAAGGAGGAGCTGTGCAAGAAAGGAACACTATGAATTGCTCTGGTGTCTGAATACTTACAATCTCGCCAGGGGCTTGGCCCTGTGCGGCCACTCATCTTCGCCGTCGTCGGCGTTGGTGGAGCAGTCCGGAGGAAGGGTCTTCCCTTCTTGGACCCTTCGGCCTCCCCAGTTGGGGCGGCCTTCCTTTTCTTCCCTTCCCCCGCTGGAGGGGGAGAGGTCTCTTCTTCCTCCTCCTCGTCTTCACGGAGGAGTGCGTCTTGGAGTCGTCGGATGATGAAACCGACACCTCCAGGCGCCGGGCACTCTTTCGAGTCCCCGTGGCCTTCTTCTTGGCCTTCTCCTCCAGCACCACATAGGGTGCCGGAACCAGCAGCTTCGCCAAACAAGCGTCCGCTGGGCCTTCGGGCAAAGGAGCCGGACAGTTGATCTATCCGGACATCTCCTGCCAATCCTGTCAAAGGTAAGGGAGCTTAGATCCCGCATGGAGTCAAACTATGAAAAACTAATACCCTGTAAAAGGTAAAAACAGCTCACCGCACGAGCATGACGCTGCGTGCTGAATCTGCGATCCTCGGTAGCGGATGCGGGGGCCTCGGCGCCCTTGAAAAGCACCTTCCAGGCATCTTCGTACGTCATGTCGAAGAGCCTGCTCAGATTTCGGTGCTGCGCCGGGTCGAACTCCCACATGTTGAAAGCCCGTTGTTGACACGGGAGGATCCGGCGGATGAGCATAACCTCGACTACGTTGACAAGTTTGAGCTTCTTGTCCACCAGGGTTTGGACGCATGTTTGGAGTCCGGTCAGCTCTCCTTCTTTACCCCACGACAGGCCTGTCTCTTTCCAGGAGGTGAGCCGCGTAGGGGGTCCGGATCGAAACTCGGGGGCTGCGACCCATTCCGGGTCGCACGGCTCGGTGATGTCAAACCACCCCGATTGCCACCCCTTTAGGGACTCCACGAAGGAGCCCTCGAGCCATAGGACGTTGGGCATCTTGCCCACCATGGCGCCTCCGCACTCCGGCTGGGTGCCGCGCACCACCTTCGGCTTGACATTGAAAGTCTTGAGCCATAGGCCGAAATGGGGGCGGATGCAAAAGAAAGCCTTGCACACGACGATAAACGCCGAGATATTGAGGACAAAGTTCGGGGCCAGATTGTGGAAATCCAGGCCATAGTAGAACGTGAGCCCCCAGACAAATGGGTGGAGAGGGAAACCCAGTCCGCGGAGGAAATGGGGGAGGAACACCACCCTCTCATGGGGCCCGGGGGTGGGGATGAGCTGCCCCTCTTCGGGAAGCCGGTGCGCAATGTCGTTAGACAAGTATCCGGCCTTCCTTAGTTTTTTTATGTGTCCCTCCGTGACGGAGGAGACCATCCACTTGCCTCCCGCTCCGGACATGGCTGGAGAAGGTTGAGGTGGGGTGTGCGGACTTGAGCGCTGGAGCTCGAGTGCGCAGAAATGGATAGGCAAAGGAGGAAGAAGGCGTGGATGAAAAGGTGGATCCTTATCCCCTTATATGGGTGGACGCGACTATGCGTCCGCACTAGCCTGGTAAAACTCTCTTATCTCCCGAGCACCGTAATCAATGGCGTGGTTGGGCTACCCACGCCCGTATTGATGAGAATCCCGGAATAAGGGGACATGATCTCTGCTTTGACAAGATGTGCCAAGGAAACCGCCTCGCTAAACGCGCCGAGGTGGGACAGTAAAATGATTCGAATAAAGACTTGGCCGTGGTGTGATGTCACGCTACGGAATACGTGAGCAGATTAGATTTGTGTAAATATTATTCTCTCTATGGCAATATGTGGAAACTTATTTTGCAGAGCCGGACACTACCTTTGTGTTCAAAATCTTCTATGAAGTACTTGGAGGAGGAACCCGCCTTGCAATGCCGAAGACAATCTGCGCACCAGACTTGTCGTCATTGAAGCCTGGTTCAGGGGCTACTGAGGGAGTCCTAGATTAGGGGGTGTCCGGATAGCCGGACTATACCTTCGGCCGGACTCCTGGACTATGAAGATACAAGATTGAAGACTTCGTCCCGTGTCCGGAAGGGACTTTCCTTGGCGTGGAAGGCAAGCTTGGCGATACGGATATGTAGATCTCCTACCATTGTAACCGACTCTGTGTAACCCTAGCCCTCTCCGGTGTCTATATAAACCGAAGGGTTTTAGTCCGTAGGACGAACAACAATCATACCATAGGCTAGCTTCTAGGGTTTAGCCTCTTTGATCTCGTGGTAGATCTACTCTTGTACTACCCATCTCATCAATATCAATCCAGTAGGACGTAGGGTTTTACCTCCATCAAGAGGGCCCGAACCTGGGTAAAACATTGTGTCCCCTGCCTCCTGTTACCATCCGACTTAGACGCACAGTTCGGGACCCCTACCCGAGATCCGCCGGTTTTGACACCGACACCACTCATCATAAAGTTTTCTAGGAATAGAAACTTCTAACTCAAGTTTTCTTCATAAGATTGCATCTAGGCATCAGCGATATGTTTAGTGAACGCTTTATTTTGACTATATGCGTGAGGAGAATTTAGCACGGATTGCAACAAGGAAATACAATCAATCAAAGAGCAATTTTCATAATTAAATTCCTTGAAATCCAAAATAGTGGGTTTAACAACATCTAGGGTTTTAATTTCTTTGATCCCACTTTCATCAATTTTAGCATCAAGATCTAAAAACTCCAAATTCTTGGAACGTCTTCTAGGTAAAGGTGGATCATATTCAGTCCCATCATTATTAAGATTCATATTGCAAAACAAAGATTTAATAGGGGACACATCAATAACTTTTAGATCTTCATCTTTATTTTCATAGGAACTAGAGGAACACGCTCTTATAAAGGCATCTTTTTTAGCACGCATCCTAGCGGTTCTTTCTTTGCACTCATCAATGGAAATTCTCATGGCTTTGAGAGACTCATTAATATAATGCTTAGGTGGAATAATCTAAGTTTCAAAGAATCAACATCAAGAGCAATTCTATCAACATTCCTAGCCAACTCGTCAATATTAAGCAATTTTTCTTCAATCAAAGCATTAAAATTCTTTTGTGAAGTAATAAATTCTTTAATATTAGATTCAAAATCAGAGGGCATCTTATTATAATTTCCAGAAGAATTTTTGTAGGAATTACCATAAATATTAGAGGGATTACTAGGATAAGGCCTAGGATTAAAATTTCCTCTATACGCGTTGTTACCAAAATTGTTCCTACCAACAAAATTCACATCCATAGATTCATTATTATTCTCAATCAAAGTAGACAAGGGCATATCATTAGGATCAGAAGAAACACTTTTACTAGCAAATAATTTCATAAGTTCATCCATCTTTCCACTCAAGACATTAATTTCTTCTATCACATGCACCTTTTTATTAGTGGATATTTCAGTATGCCATTGAGAATAATTAACCATAATATTATCTAGGAGTTTAGTAGCTTCTCCTAAAGTGATTTCCATAAAAGTGCCTCCCGCGGCCGAATCTAAAAGATTTCTAGAAGCAAAATTCAATCCGGCATAAAAATTTTGTATAATCATCCACAAATTCAAACCATGAGTAGGGCAATTACATATCATTAATTTCATCCTCTCCCAAGCTTGTGCAACATGTTCATGATCAAGTTGCTTAAAATTCATAATATCGTTTCTAAGGGAGATGATCTTAGCGGGAGGAAAATACTGAGATAAAAGCATCTTTGCACTTATTCCATGAATCAATACTATTTTTAGGCAAAGACGAAAACCAAGCTTTAGCATGATCTCTAAGCGAAAAAGGAAATAGCTTCAATTTAACAATATCGTTATCCACATCTTTCTTATTTTGCATATCACACAAATCAACGAAGCTATTTAGATGGTAGCGGCATCTTCACTAGGAAGGCCGGAAAATGGATCTTTCATGACAAGATTCAGCAAAGCAGTATTAATTTCACAAGATTCGGCATCGGTAAGAGGAGCAATCGGAGTGCGAATAAAATCATTGTTGTTGGTATTGGTAAAGTCACACAATTTAGTGTTATCTTGAGCCATTGTGACAAGCAAGCAAACTAACACCCAAGCAAACAAAAAGCAAGCGAGCAAAAAGAGGCAAATAGAGAAAGAGAGGGAGGATAGAGAGAGAGGCGAATAAAACGGCAAGGGTGAAATGGGGGAGAGGAAAACGAGAGGCAAGTGGCAAATAATGTAATGCAGGAGATAAGGATTGTGATGGGTACTTGGTATACTGACTTTTGCGTAGACTCCCCGGCAACGGCGCCATAAATCCTTCTTGTTACCTCTTGAGCACTGCGTTGGTTTTCCCCGAAGAGGAAGGGATGATGCAGCAGAGTAGCGTAAGTATTTGCCTTAGTTTTTGAGAACCAAGGTATCAATCCAGTAGGAGGCTATGCGCCAGTCCCTCGTACCTGCACAAAACAAATAAATCATCGCAACCAACGCGATAAGGGGTTGTCAATCCCTACACGGCCACTTACAAGAGTGAGATCTGATAGATATGATAAGATAATATTTTTGGTATTTTTATGATAAGATGAAAAGTAAAATAAAAGCAAAGTAAAAAAGCAAAGGAAATAACTAAGTATTGTAAGATTAATATGATGAAGATAGACCCGGGGGCCATAGGTTTCACTAGTGGCTTCTCTCAAGAGCATAGGTATTCTATGGTGGGTGAACAAATTACTGTTGAGCAATTGACAGAATTGAGCATAGTTATGAGAATATCTAGGTATGATCATGTATATAGGCATCACGTCCGAGACAAGTAGACCGACTCCTGCCTGCATCTACTACTATTACTCCACTCATCGACCGCTATCCAGCATGCATCTAGAGTATTAAGTTAATGAAAACAGAGTAACGCCTTAAGCAAGATGACATGATGTAGACGGATAAACTCATGCAATATGATGAAAACCCCATCTTGTTATCCTCGATGGCAACGATACAATACGTGCCTTGTTTCCCCTTCTATCACTGGGAAAGGACACCGCAAGATTGAACCCAAAGCTAGGCACTTCTCCCATTGCAAGAAAGATCAATCTAGTAGGCCAAACCAAACTGATAATTCGAAGAGACTTGCAAAGATAACCAATCATACATAAAAGAATTTAGAGAAGATTCAAATATTGTTCATATATAGACTTCATCATAAACCCACAATTCATCGGTCTCAACAAACACACCGCAAAAAGAAGATTACATCGAATAGATCTCCACAAGAGAGGGGGAGAACATTGTATTGAGATCCAAAAAGAGAGAAGAAGCCATCTAGCTAATAACTATGGACCCGTAGGTCTGAGGTGAACTACTCACACTTCATCGGAGGGGCTATGGTGATGATGTAGAAGCCCTCCGTGATCGATGCCCCCTCCGGCCAAGCTCCGGAACAGGCCCCAAGATGGGATCTCGTGGATATAGAAAGTTGCGGTGGTGGAATTAGGGTTTTGGCTCCGTATCTTATCGTTTTGGGGGTACGTAGGTATATATATAGGAGGAAGGAGTACGTCGGTGGAGCAACAGGGGGGCCCACGAGGGTGGAGGGCGCGCCTGGGGGGTAGGCGCGCCCCCTACCTCGTGGCCCTCCTCTTTTGTTTCTTGACGTAGGGTCCAAGTCTCCCGGGTCTTGTTCGTTGAGAAAATCACGTTCCCGAAGGTTTCATTCCGTTTGGACTCCGTTTGATGTTCCTTTTCTTCGAAACCCTAAAATAGACAAAAACAGCAATTCTGGACTGGGCCTCCGGTTAGCAGGTTAGTCCCAAAAATAATATAAAAGTGGATAATAAAGCCCAATAGTGTCCAAAACAGTAGATAATATAGCATGGAGCAACCAAAAATTATAGATACGTTGGAGACGTATCAATTGCATGTGATGTTTATCTTTTGTGCATCTTATCTTGCTTTGATTGATGGTAGCATTATAAGATGATCTCTCACTAAATTTCAAGATAAAAGTGTTCTCCCTGAGTATGCACCGTTGCCAAAGTTCGTCGTGCCCAGACACCACGTGATGATCGGGTGTGATAAGCTCTACGTCCATATACAACGGGTGCAAGCCAGTTTTGCACACGCAGAATACTCAGGTGAAACTTGACGAGCCTAGCATATGCAGATATGGCCTCGAAACACTAAGACCGAAAGGTCGAGCGTGAATCATATAGTAGATATGATCAACATAGTGATGTTAACCATTGAAAGCTACTCCATTTCATGTGATGATCGGTTATGGTTTAGTTGATTTGGATCACGTGATCACTTAGAGGATTAGAGGGATGTCTATCTAAGTGGGAGTTCTTAAGTAATATGATTAATTGAACTTAAATTTATCATGAACTTAGTACCTCATAGTATCTTGCTTATCTATGTTGATTGTAGATAGATGGCTCGTGGTGTTGTTCCTTGATTTTAATGCGTTCCTTGAGAAATCAAAGTTGAAAGATGATGGTAGCAATTACACGGACTGGGTCCGTAACTTGAGGATTATCCTCATTGCTACACAGAAGAGTTACGTCCTGGAAGCACCGCTAGGTGTACCACCTAAGCCAGCAACTGCAGACATTGTGAATGCCTGGCAGTCACGTGTTGATGACTACTCGATAGTTAAGTGTGCCATGCTTTACGACTTAGAATCGGGACTTCAACAACGTTTTGAACGTCATGGAGCATATGAGATGTTCCAGGAATTTAAGTTAATATTTCAAAAGAATGCCCGAATTGAGAGATATGAAGTCTCCAATAAGTTCTATAGCTGCAAGATGGAGGAGAATAGTTCTGTCAGTGAGCATATACTCAAGATGTCTGGGTACTGCAATCACTTGATTCAACTGGGAGTTAATCTTCCGGATGATAGCGTCATTGACAGAATTCTCCAATCACTGCCACCAAGCTACAAGAGCTTCGTGATGAACTATAACATGCAAGGGGTGGATAAGACAATTCCCGAGCTCTTCGCAATGCTAAAGGTTGCGGAGGTAGAAATCAAGAAGGAGCATCAAGTGTTCATGGTCAATAAGACCACCAGTTTCAAGAAAAAGGGCAAAGGGAAGAAGGGGAACTTCAAGAAAAACAGCAAGCAAGTTGCTGCTCAAGAGAAGAAACACAAGTCTGGACCTAAGCCTGAGACTGAGTGCTTCTACTGCAAGCAGACTGGTCACTGGAAGCGGAACTGCCCCAAGTATTTGGCGGATAAGAAGGATGGCAAGGTGAACAAAGGGATATGTGATATAAATGTTATTGATGTGTACCTTACTAGAGCTCGCAGTAGCACCTGGGTATTTGATACTGGTTTTGTTGCTAATATTTGCAACTCGAAACAGGGACTACGGATTGATGTGTACCTTACTAGAGCTCGCAGTAGCACCTGGCACTTGATCGTTTAGTTTGTTGCTATTGCTTTCTTCATCACTTATACATGTTCCTATGACTATGACATTATGCAACTCCCGTTTACTGGAGGAACACTTTGTGTGCTACCAAATGTCACAACGTAACTGGGTGATTATAAAGGTGCTCTACAGGTGTCTCCGAAGATACTTGTTGGGTTGGCGTATTTCGAGATTAGGATTTGTCACTCCGATTGTCGGAGAGGTATCTCTGGGCCCACTCGGTAATGCACATCACTTAAGCCTTGCAAGCATTGCAACTGATGAGTTAGTTGCGGGATGATGTATTACGGAACGAGTAAAGAGACTTGCCGGTAACGAGATGGAACTAGGTATTGAGATACCGACGATTGAATCTTGGGCAAGTAACATACCGATGACAAAGGGAACAACGTATGTTGTTATGCGGTCTGACCGAAAGATCTTCGTAGAATATGTGGGAGCCAATATGAGCATCCAGGTTCCGCTATTGGTTATTGACCGGAGACGTGTCTCGGTCATGTCTACATAGTTCTCGAACCCGTAGGGTCCGCACGCTTGAAGTTTCGATGACGGTTATATTATGAGTTTATGAGTTTTGGTGTACCGAAGGTAGTTCAGGGTCCCGGATGTGATCATGGACATGACGAGGAGTCTCGAAATGGTCGAGACATGAAGATTGATATATTGGGAGCCTATATTTGGATATCGGAAGTGTTCCGGGTGAAATCGGGATTTTACCGGAGTACCGAGGGGTTACGTGAACCCCCCCCCCCCCCCCCCCCGGGGCTTAATGGGCTATAGTGGGCCTTTGTGGAGAAGAGGAGAGGCGGCCAGGGCAGGGCCGCGCGCCCCTTCCCCCTAGTCCGAATAGGACAAGGAGAGGTGGCAGGGCCCCCCCTTTCCTTCCTCTCTCCCTCCTCTTTCCCCCTCCAGCTCAAGCTCAAGCTCAAGATGCCAGGCCCTCGAGGAGTCATCACGGTCAATGGAAACACCGAACGCTCTCTTCGAACGGAGGAGCATATGGCGGCTATCGCAGTGGAAGTACAAAGCAAGCTCTCAAGGCAATTCTCCAGTCCGGCCATTAAACGTCTGGACACCGTCAAGCGCGCCCAGAGTAACCTACAACAAGACCGCCTGACACATTCTGAGCAAGCGTAGCAATGCGGCCCCAACCCCAGCCCTCGTGAACTTGCGAAACCAAGTGTTGCGCATACATAACTACGCTCTGGAAATACCATGGGCATAGGGGGAGGGGCACCATCACGGCACGCACGAAACGCGGCTTAAACCACACTAGGGGCTGCCGATTTCTTAATTTTCTCTTATTTTCAGGATTCCATTCTTCGGAAGGCTTGTCCGGCAGTACAGTTGCCGCACAAACGATAGAACCAGGGAAGCAGAAAGCTACGCCGCACTATGGAACTCTAAGGTGGTCTCTATAACGAGCAGTATACCTGTTTCAAATACCATTCCGCAGCTCGCCCCTGGAAAGGACATGTTAAATAGTCCCATCTTTTGCTTATTGCACTATTTGTATCGTTCTGCTTTGATCGCAGCTTTTTTT
>NC_053026.1:607201183-607252091 GCF_003073215.2 Triticum urartu | reverse complement strand
TTCAACAAGCGAGGGCTGAACTTTGTGAACCTGGAGGTGGTTGCAGTAGGACTTGCGGCTCAAGGCATCAGCCATTACATTAGCCTTGCCTAGGGTATAGGATATACCCACGCCAAAGTCTACAATAGTCTCCATCCGTCTCTGCTGACGAAGGTTCAGATCTGGCTGAGTAAATAGATACTTCAGACTTTGGTGGTCGGTAAAGATCTCGCAACGATTACTGAGAAGGTAATGTCGCCACTGCTTTAGTGCACAAATGACAACAGCAAGCTCGAGATCGTGAACTGGGTAGTTATCTTCATGAGGGCGCAGTTGACGAGAGGCATAAGCAATCACTCTGCGCTCTTGCATTAGGACACAGCCTAATCCTTGACGGGAAGCGTCGCAGTAAATGACGAAGTCCTTCTTAGTATCAGGTGGAGCAAGCACTGGGGCAGAAGTCGACTTGTCTTTGAGCGTCTGGAAACTTTCCTGACACTTGTCTGTCCATTGGAACTTGACACCCTTATGCAACAGATTAGTCAGAGGCCTGGCAATCTTGGAGTAGTTCTTGACGAATGGATGGCAATAGCTGGCGAGACCGAGAAAACTTCGGACTTGCTTGACATTCTTCGGAGGAGTCCAATCAAGAATAGCCTGAACTTGTTCAGGGTTGACGGCAATACCATCCTTGGAGATGACATGCCCAAGATAGGTTACTTCGGGGAGCCAGAATTCACACTTGGAATACTTAGCATAGAGTTGATGCTCTCGAAGGTTTTCCAGCACAAGACGAAGATGTTTAGCATGTTCTTCTTTGTTCTTGGAAAATACAAGGATATCATCCAGATAAACCTCGACAAACTTGTCGAGGTAATCCATGAATATATAGTTCATCAGACAAGAGAAGGTGTCTGGAGCATTCGTTAAGCCGAATGACATGACTGTGTACTCGTATGATCCATACCGAGTCACGAAGGCGGTCTTTGGGATATCCTCTTCACGAACACGGATCTGGTGGTAACCCAACCTCAAGTCGAGTTTGGAGAACACTGATGAACCAGCCAGTTGATCATAAAGATCATTGATCCGAGGAAGAGGGTATTTATTCTGAATGGTAGCTTGGTTTACAGGACGGTAGTCTTGGACCAATCGGTTTTTCCCATCCCTCTTCTTAACAAAGAGTGAATTAGGTGCTCCCCAAGGAGAGCAACTTGGGTGAATGAAACCTTTGACAAGAGATTTGTCGATTTCCTCCTTAATCTCAATGAGTTCATGTGGCGGCATCTTGTAGGGTCGTTTGGCTATAGGGGTGGTGCCTGGTTTCAAGTCGATGATGAATTCGACAGCTCTAGCAGGGGGAATCCCTGGAAGTTCTTTCAGAAAGACGTCTTGGAATTCACAAACGATGGGAATGTTTTCAATGCCCTCGAGTGGTGCAGCGTTCAACGCATTCAAGGCATAAAGTCGTGCCTCGGCGTTCTGAACTAGATGAGCTTGGTAAGCAATTATTTCATCAGAAGGGTGTAGCACATGGACGATCTTAGTGGCGCAAACTATAGAAGCAGTATGCGCTTTCAACCAATCCATTCCCAGAATGAGGTCGATGCTAAAGGACTTCAGTACGATGGGAGAGACAAGGAATTCCAGTCCTTCGATTTCAACGGGGACGTCGTTGCAAATCATGGAGGTCCGACATTAGCCCGCGGGAGTGTGTACTAATAGAGAAGTGTTCATGTCCTCGCTTTTAATGCCATGCATGAATGCAAAATCCTCTAACATGAATGAATGTGATGCACCTGTATCAAATAAAATAGATGCTGGTACTGAATTTACGAGGAGTGTACCCATCACGGTAGCAGGCTGGTCTAGAACTTCATTGATATCAACGTGGTTGGCATGAACACGACCATAAGACCTGTCATTGTTGTTGCGAGGCTGGTTGCTTCCACGGCCAGCTGCAGGAAGGGCCAGTTGATTCTGGTTCTGAAAGAAGTTCCTTGCGAGGTGACCTGGTTGGCCGCACTTGTAGCACAGACCATTATTGGGAGTGGGAACAGGAGCTCGGGGTGGTGGAGCTGGAAGCCTCGGCTGCCTAGTTGGTGGGGGAGGCAGACGCGGTGCAGCATAGGACTGTCTTGGAGCAGGTGTAGTTGGCTGGTACATGCTGTTGGGAATCCATATCCTATGCTTCTGCGAGGACGGGTCCGAAGATTAGTCCGTGTCACGGTTGCGCCTGTGAGAGCTCTGGTGTTCCTGCAGACCAGTTTTCGACATTGATGGCCTTGTTCACCAAGGTGGTGAAATTAGCAAAGTCATGCACTAAAAGTGCGAGCTTGATGTCAGCTTGAAGGCCATCACGGAACTTCTCATGTCTGCGTGCATCAGTTGCAATGTCTTCTTCAGCATATCGGGATAAATCCATAAACTCCCGCTGATAAGCTTCCATAGTTTTGTTGCCTTGGGTGAGGTTGCGGAACTCACGCTTCTTACGGTCCATGACTCCCTGAGGAATGAAGCGAGCACAGAAAGAAGCTTGGAAGTATGGCCAGGTGATGATTGTTCCAACTGGTAGAGTATGCCTGTGGCTGTCCCACCATTGAGCAGCGGGTCCTTTTAGGAAGAAAGAAGCAAAGGTGACATAGCTGGCAGGGGCTACATCAGCAGACTCCATCTCATAGGTGATGTCATGGAGCTAGTCATCAGCATCCAGAGGCTGAGTTGAGCTGCGATACACAGCTGGGTTGAGGCGCATGAATTCCCGCAGAGTCACTTGGGTTGGCTGCTGGTTCATATTGGGGCGAGGAAACTGAGCTATCATATTTTCCATGAACTGACAGTTTAGCTCGAACTGTTGGATCATACCAGCCATGTACTCAGGCGGTGGTGGGGCATGGCCACCAGGACCATGACCGCCTGGTCTAATGATCCTGCTAATATATAACAGGGGTAGTTCAGCATTGAGAATTTGCAAGGGCAAAAATCATTCATGATGAAACATGCATAATGAAAGGAACACGATAGATACTACAAAGTAGTTGGCATATCTTACAAAAGAGATCATGCATAGAAGTCGGTACACAGAGTTCAGTACATAGGCTAAGAACATCATAGGCGGCACGCAGGCTCGCGGCGAATGCATCTAACACTAACAAGCAAGTCTACATCAGTCCCAGGAGGAACTGTGGAGGTAGGTTTAGCCTGACAGCTGGTAGTGACGTGACGGGAAGTCCTCCACGTGAGTAGCCTGGGGTCCGCGGATACTCTGGTGCGGAACCCGATGCGTAGTTGGTAGGAGAGGACCAAGTGCGGGAGAGTAGCCTCCCACATCTGGCCATCCGACGCCCTGGGGCATCACGGTCCTGGCAGGGTAGATCATAGAACGCGACAGGTCACCAGATCATACAGAGGGGTGCAATAGCATCAGAGCACGGTACAGGTGCTGACGAATGGTGTACAACTCGTGGCGAAGAGCTCGGTTAGCTCTATCCAGCCCATCGGCATGCAGAACCAGGTTTTGATGGTAGAAGGGCTCTCGGGTGATAGTGGAGTAGGCAGCAGTGTTGTATCCCTCGAATGCGATAGCAATGTGGCTGAAGGGGGAGGTGTCCAACACCCGGTACTCTCCACGAAGACATGTCAGAGCAGCATAAGCAGCACCGTGGACCGCCATGTCGATAGTCACTCCAACACCATGAGCAGTGTGCAACACGGTAGTGGAGTCATACTCCCGAGAGTAGTGGTGGACGATGGCACGGTACTGCTCCTGGTTGAAGTCCTGGTACTTCTCGTAGACAGTGTACTCAGGGTGCCAGCGATAACCCAGATAGGTCATCATCTCAACCAACACAGCAGGTGATCCTGAGGCACCAATGGCCGTCGTGTGGCGCACGACCTGTCTCGTGGGTTCCATCTGAAAACAAAGATGTTTCAAAGGAGTCAAATGACAGTGTGGATAATGTTCAATATACTAGTCTAAAGAATAGCTAGGGCTTTCCCAACTTTGGGGTGAACGTGGTCACGGGATCCTAATGTTAGAGTTAGTAAAATCGTTTAACCCGAGTAGGAGAGATTTCAGAGTCCCGGAGTATGCATCGAGGAGTAAAAGATCCTAATACCACCCAAATGGCGACGTGGGCCCGTAAGGAACACATCCATGTTAGTAAAAAGTTTTGCAATGTCTAGACTCGACTTCGGCCACGGAGTGTGGAAGGGGGATTCCTACAGGCAGTCGGCTCAGATACCAACTTGTGACGCCCCCGATTCAGTCGTACACTAATCATACACGCAAACGTGTATGATCAAGATCAGTGACTCATGGGAAGATATCACAACACAACTCTAAAAATAAAAAAGAAGTCATACAAGCATCATATTACAAGCCAGGGGCCTCGAGGGCTCGAATACAAGAGCTCGATCATAGACGAGGCAGCGGAAGCAACAATATCTGAGTACAGACATAAGTTAAACAAATTGCCTTAAGAAGGCTAGCACAAACTGGGATACAGATCGAAAGAGGCGCAGGCCTCCTGCCTGGGATCCTCCTAAACTACTTCTGGTCGTCGTCAGCAGGCTGCACGTAGTAGTAGGCACCTCCCGAGTAGTAGTAGTCGTCATCGACAGTGGCGTCTGGCTCCTGGGCTCCAACGTCTAGTCGCAGCAATCGATTATAGAAAAGGGGGAAAAGGGGGAGCAAAGCAACCGTGAGTACTCATCCAAAGTACTCACAAGCAAGGAGCTACACTACATATGTATGCATTGGTATCAAATGGAAAAGGGGTATCATATGTGGACTGAACTGCAGAATGCCGAAATAAGAGGGGGATAGCTAGTCCTTTCGAAGACTATGCTTCTGGTAACCTCCATCTTGCAGCAGAAGAAGAGAGTAGATGGTAAGTTCACCAAGTTGCATCGCATAGCATAATCCTACCCGGCGATCCCCTCCTCATCGCCCAATTAGAGAGCGATCACCGGGTTGTATCTGGCACTTGGAAGGGTGTGTTTTATTAAGTATCCGGTTCTAGTTGTCGTAAGGTTAAGGTACAACTCCAAGTCGTCCTGTTACCGAAGATCACGGCTATTCGAATAGATTAACTTCCCTGCAGGGGTGCACCACATTTCTCAACATGCTCGATCCTCTTTGTCCGGACACACTTTTCTGGGTCATGCCCGGCCTCCGAAGATTAACATGTCGCAGCCCTACCTAGGCACAACAGAGAGGTCAGCACGCCGGTCTAAATCCTATGGCGTAGGGGTTTGGGCCCATCGCCCATTGCACACCTGCACCCTTGCGAGGGCGGCCGAAGAGCAGACCTAGCAACCTCCATTACACAGGAAGTTGCGTTACATGGTCCAACCCGGCGCGTGCCACTCAGTCGCTGATGTCACGAAGGCTTCGGCTGATACCACGACGTCGGGTGCCCATAACTGTTCCCGTGTAGTTGGTTAGTGCATATAGGCCAGTAGCCAGACTCAGATCAAATACCAAGATGTTGTTAAGTGTGTTATCTTGAAGTCAACGCGAACGCCGACCAGGGCTAGGCGCACCTCTCAACTGGGTGGTCTCAACCTGCCCCGTCGCTCCGCCACAAAGATTCACACAGAGGGCCGTCGGGAAAGTATGTCCTTCCAGCCCCCAATTTGTGAATCAACCACGGGTACTCAACGAGCCGACCCGACTTTAGTCACAACATATATCATGTGTAATAGGTATAGTATATACCCGTGATCAACACCCGACGTGATCACGGCCCGATAGTATAGCATGGCAGTAGACAAGAATGTAGGGCCACTCATGATAAACTAGCATCCTATCTAAGCATTTAGGACTGCAGGTAAGGTATCAACAGTTGTAGCAACAATGACAGGCTATGCATCAGAATAGGATTAACGGAAAGCAGTAACATGCTATGCTACTCTAATGCAAGCAGTAGAGAGAAGAGTAGGCGATATCTGGTGATCAAGGGGGGGCTTGCCTGGTTGCTCTGGCAAGAGAGAGGGGTCGTCAACACCGTAGTCGTACTGGGTAGCAGCGGCGTCAGTCTCGGTGTCTAGCGAGAGAAGAGGGGGGAGAAACAATAAATATTAAGCAAACAGATGCATGACGATGCATGACATGACAAAGCGTGATGCTAGGTGTGCCCTAACGCAGTATGAGGTGGTACCGGTGAAGGGGGGAAACATCCGGGAAAATATCCCTGGTGTTTCGCGTTTTCGGATAGATGAACTGGAGGGGGAAAGTTGCGTGTTCGCTATGCTAGGGATGCGTGGCGGACGAATGGGCTGCGTATCCGGATTCGTCTCGTCGTTCTGAGCAACTTTCATGTACAAAGTTTTTCATCCGAACTACGGTTTATTTTATATCAACTTTAAAAGATTTAAATTAATTTTAGCATTTATTTAATTCATTTAATCCAACATTATCCAGAATAGTGTTTGCTGACGTCATCATGACGTCAGCATGACGTGAACAGTCAACAAGGTTGACTGGTCAACCTGACCAGTGGGTCCCACTGGCTAGTGGCATATTTTAATTAACCATTGCTAATTAACCTAATCAGGATTAATTAGGGGGTGGGCCCCACTATCATTGACTAGTTAATTAACTAAGAGTAGTTAGTTTAATTAGTTATTATATTAATCTAATTATGATTAATTAGTTTAATTAATCAAAATTAATTAAGTTAATTGATTCTTTAATTAATTAATTATTATTCATTTATTAATTTTTTTAATTTAATTTTTTTAAACGTTCTCATGGGGCCCCACTATCAGTGGCACGAGGGGGGGGGGCGCTTAGCGGGCGCCCGGGTTACGGGGATCGTCCGTGCGGGCGCTGGGCACCCACCCAGGTCGACAGGGGGAAACGGCGCGGCAGCGCGGGGCGCCGGCGGCCACATCGGCGAGCAGCCACAGCGGCGCAGGCAAGTGGCGGGGCATCGGAGCGGGGCACCAGCGAGGGGCGAGGCCGCGGGGAAGCAGCAGCGGGCGCGCGACAGGACGGAGACGTGGGGCAGCAGGCGCGCGCCTGTAGTGGAGCGGCGCCGGGGGTGCTCGGTCGGGAGCAGCAGAGGGTGCGGCCGGGGACGCGGCAGCTGCGGTCGCCGGTGGTAGCGGCACGGGAGGAGAAGCAGGGGCGGACGCGGACGTCGCTGGGTGTGGCGTGGACATGTCTGGACAAGGCTCGGGCGAGCACGGCCATAGCGCGGGGATGCGGACACGCGCGGGAGGCGCGTGCAGGGCTCAGCCAGGCACAGCCGGAGCGCAGCAGGGGCGGCGGTGGGCCGCGCACGGGCCAAGGCGTGCGGGGCGGCGCGGTGCAGCCGCGGCGGCAGCGCAGGCGGGTGGCGGTGCGGGCAAGCGCGCGAGCAAGCAGGGGAGCGAGCATGCGCGAGCGGGAGGCTGCGGCGACGAATGCGGGCGCGCGCGAGTGAGAGAGTGAGGCTCGCGGCGGTTCGTAAGGACGGGGGCAGCGGGGGTCGAGGTGGGGAGACGGGGACGGTACGGCGGAGCGGATGCAGGCCGGCGAGGGGGTCCGGGAGTCGAAGGACAATCCGGGCGGCGGCGACGGCAAGCTCCTCCCTCGATCCCGATCCAGTCGGGGGAGAGGGGTGGGATATTTTGGAGAGAGGGGGGAGTGTCTGTGGGGTTTGGGGGAGTGGGGGAGGTTATGGCGATGGGGTGGGCCGACCTGTTAGGCCCCGAGGCCATCTGGGCCATGGCCCAGCGGGGAGGGGGGGTTCTCTTTTCCTTTTTTTGTTAGCTTTGTCCTTTCCTTTTTTTCTTTTATTTATTTATCTTTTCTGTTTTAATTCCTTTTATGTATTTAGGTTTTTTATAAAAGCATGGATTCGTCATGACAAATAGTTAGGGAATATTTTCAACACATCGAACATTTTAGTTTTGACTTTTGAAAACTTTAATTGTTTTAACTGAATTCAAATTTTGAATTTGAATCCGTTTCGAACTAACGTGATATTATCAGCCGTAACCGAGGTGACGTGGCATTATTAACACGGGATTTCTGTAGCATGATTATCCGGGCATTACACTACTAAGTTGTCACACCATAAACATGATGTGCGGTGTTGTTTGACACCCAACTCATTAAGCAATGATTCAACCCAAATAATCTCAGCAGTTGCATTTGCTAGTTACTTGTACTCAGCCTCTGTGCTTGATCTTGACACTGTAGCATGTTTTCTGGCACTCCAAGAAATAAGGTTAGAACCAAATAATATCGCAAATCCTCATGTTGACCTCATGTCATCACTGCATCCTGCCCAGTCAGCATCAGAAAAAGCACTAACAAGAGTGGAGCTAGAACGTTTGAACTAAAGTCCTAGGCTCACAGTGTGCTTAATATATCGTATAATTCTTTTAACAGTTGTCCAGTGTGCGGTACTAGGTGGATGCAAATACTGACAAACATTGTTGACTGCAAATGATATGTCTGGTCTTGTCAGTGTCAAGTACTGTAAGGCTCCCACAACACTCCTGTACCTTGTGCTTTCTTCTTCCTTGAGTGGCTCCCCTTCAAAGGCTGAAAGTTTTTCCGAAGATGACAATGGTGTAGGTGAGGGCATACAGTTCTTCATCCCCATACGAGTTAGAAGTTCAATAGCATATTTGTTCTGACTTAGCATTGTGCCATCTGAAATCTTCTTAACTTCAATGCCTAGGAAGAAGTGTAGATCACCAAGATCTTTCAAGGCAAACATTGAACTTAAATCATGCAGAAGAGCATTAGTAGCATCTTGTGAGGAGCTAGCAACTATAATATCATCAACATAAATCAGGACAAATATGACTGTGTTTGCCTTGTTATAAATGAAGAGTGATGTGTCAGCCTTGGATGCAACAAAACCAAAATACCTTAGCTGAGAACTCAATCTTGAGTACCATGCCCTTGGTGCTTGTTTTAAGCCATAGCGAGCTTTATCAAGATTGCACACATAGTGAGGTGTCCTTTTATCTTCATACCCAGGTGGTTGTCTCATGTAAACCTCCTCTTCCAGAACACCATGCAAAAACGTGTTCTGAACGTCTAGCTGTCTCAAGCTCCATCCCCTGGAAACATCAATACACTACAAAAAAATAAACTTCCGTGATGATACTTGTTTGTCAAAGTAGGTCGCGTTTTTTGTCATGCATGTACATCCATGACAAATTTATGACAGAATCAAGATAGTCATACCTGTGCTGTCGTAGAAGTGTTCCATGACATTACCAAAATTATCATCATGGAAGTGTCCACTTCCATGAAGATAAATTGCGCGTCACAGAAGTGCTTTCGTCAAGGGTGACCGACACGTGGCATCCACCGTAACGGAACGCCGTTAAGCTATCGGGTCGGGTTTTGGATCCGATAACCCATTAACAGCCCCGACCAATAGGAAATTTCCACTTGTAAAACTCTTATTGGCCGGACGAAACACATGTCAGCTCGTCAGTGGGTCAGATAGGTGCCTATGATACGTCGATACGTGGCACGGCCCAACAGAGGCCCATTCATGTGAAAAGGCCGGCCCATTTGACTTGGTCAAAAGGTGGCGGGTCGGCCCATGTAAAGCCTGTTAACGGCATGTTCACATATAGCCCATTTACAGCCCGCTAACCCAAGGCCCATTACGCCCTATCTGAATTAGGCCCAGTAGCGTCATCTGGGCCACCCAATATGATTCCATCCCGTTTTCACTTCTGGCCCATGTATGGCCCATGACGTCTTTCGGCCCATATGAGGCCCTATGTAACTCTTGGCCTATTAACGGCCCGTGGTGAAACTGGCCCGTAATGAACAGTGTATCACTTTACACCCATTAACGGCCCGTGGTGAAACTGGCCCGTAATGAACAGTGTATCACTTTATACCCATTAACGGCCCTTTATTCCGTTGGGCCGTTTCTAGCCCATGTTATCTTTCGGCCTTCTCAGAGCCCATTTATTCTTGGGGTAATTTCCAGCATTCGTTTACTTACGGCCCGTTACTGTCATTTTCTGCTTGTGGGCCAAATTCAGCCCGTGGTTACAGTCGGCCCGTTTGTGGTCCGTTAATACGTTGGGCCATTTTCATAGCGTCATCAAATACGGCCTATTAACGATGGCCCGTTATGGTCGGCCCATGAACGGACGATTCCAACTCTAGCCCATTTACGGCCATAATGCGGCTTGTTATTGGCCCATGTTTGGCCATCGATCATACTGCCCATATAAGGCCCATTGATGATACGGCCCGTAGAAGGCCCATTGTTTCTACGGCCCGTAGATGGTCCATTGTTTATACGGCCCGTAGAAGGCCCACTGTTTCTACGACCCGTAGGAGGCCCAGTGTCACTACAGTAAATATTAGCCCATGGTTATTGTGGCCTAGTTTTAAAAAATAGGTTATTGCAACCACTAGCAAACCGCGGAAAAAGAACTGCAATGACTAGAAGCAAACAAATAAACAAGACAACAAGGAAATAAATAAGCAAGCAACTTACGCTAGGTTATCACGACTATCACACATATTACCTCCACTGGGCATCTAAGGTCGCCACCAATGCAAATAAATTCGCCAACAAAAGAATATACAAAACTGAGAGCACTTCAGAAGGCATTAGGCCTGGCCAGGTCGGGCCCCCCCAAACAGCTGAAGAAGCTGAGTAGACCTCAATTGTGTCAACGATAGATGCAACACCACTAGATTTAAGGCATGATGGTGTGCACGGCAGTCCTCTGACATCTTCATTGCATCTTTGACTTCAAGTCGGAGCTGAGCTGAAGCAAGCCTTTCTGCTTTAAGTTCGGACTGAAGAAGTCGAACTGATTGAGGCAGCAACTGCATAGAGGTTGTCTCACACCTGCTGGTGAGTAGCTTCAACTCACTGTCATAATCAAGACATGACCTTGGGGTCATCTCGTTGTCCTCAAGATGGTTTGGCTCACTATCTTCCCTAAAGTTCTGCTTGGCGTAAGAGATACGAGTCTGAAAGAGAAACAAGGAGACACGTAACAGGTTTCACAATTATATGAGCAAATATATGGATCTGTTCTACATAAGGAACATGTTTTTACAACTACAATTTGAAACTGGTAGTTGTTGCAAACATCCAATCAGATGTAAATAGCAAAGCAAACAATAGTGGAGGAAATGATGCCTATCCAAATCTATACTAGAACAAAGTTTGAAGGCTTGAGAAGGATGAACTTACATTACATGTTAACACGGGCTGGACAAAGCCCTTCTCCATGTTGATGGTAGGATAATTCAATAAATTCCCCAAAGAAAATTCTTTATAAGCGTTGCCATTATTCTACATTTTGCAAAGAGTAAATATAGATCAAATAATATTGGAAGAAACAGAGGATAATGAAGCTCAGGTGCAGACTGATGATACATAATTGAATAGCAATTAATTAAGTACAACATTACAAGGCAAAAGGGAGAGAGGTACTGACAAGAGCAATGCAGAGACCATTATTGTTTTGAGATCGTATGATCCTTTGAGCAAGGAGATTCATCTGAAATTAGTTTTCATACAAGAGAGAAGGTAAGGCACAAGCAGAAATTTAGGAGTTCAAATTTTGAATTGATATCATAGACAGTACATGACTTTGGGCTCCCAGCAGTTCTAATAGGGGTTTGGCCACTTGAGTAGGGGTAAAGTGTGGTACAGTTGGGCATGTGTTTTCTGTGGCTACTGATCTATCTGATTTAACAGGTATCACTACCTTTTCCAAATACCTGGTTTGTACTCCTTGACGACCTGCACTCACCCTCTTCCTTTTGGACACCTATTACGAAAGAACAACAATTGACTGGAAAGACATAGTGTGACGACACATGGAATAGGTACAGAAAGTAGATAGGTATGGCATATACTCATATATGATGCTTAAACTAAGCAGATGGTGTAACAAAGTAGAAGTAATGCAAGAGGTCAGAAGAAAAATATGTGCGACCAATACAACTTTGCAAAGTTAGAGCAGGCACCTTGATCGATGAATAAGATAGGCCATCCTCCACCATGCCAAGTTTGTTAGGCAGTGGATCATTCCACAATATTCCTCTTGTGCGCCCATTCTCATATTCATTTTGATAATGTTCAATATCTGACATGCATGAAAACATAAAAACAAGTGAGATTTTCTTTGTAATGCAGAAGTGATTCTAATCCAATATTGCCTCCCTGTAAACCCCTTTGTGCTATCTCTGCAATTCTTTTAAAAGATGCCATGCATGCTGTAATTTGTTGTGTGCATTAATATAATGTGGCCTACTGCTCAAAATATGAGAGCTCCAGAAGTGATGACACTTCGCAGATGATAGCTTCAACATATAGGAAAGAAGAACAAGTCGACCTGACCTGACATATTCAAAATATACTAAGGGAGAACAACTCGACCTGACCAGTCGACCACAAGAGAAGAGTATCATATTAAAGAAGAGCAGAAGAGCAAGCCGATTGAAGATATTACAAGTCTTTTAATACAATGTTGGTTGGCCACCCATGATGAACCAGAGCGCACAGAGAAATATTATTCTTTCCGGTCTCTCCATATGTGGCTCACATGCATTTCGAAACTAAAGTAGGAACATTTAGCTAAGCAATTAAACATCTCTCGGTTTTACTAATATCAGCAATAATATCATATATGAATTTGTACAACTAAGCTTGTTTAGCTCGATGGGTGGAGCAGTGCTATTACGACACGAACCACGTAGGCTGATTGTGGTCATCATAAAATGGGGAAAACATAAGCATGATGAGTACAGTGTTGACTGTGGCAGTGGGATGGTAGATCTGAAGCTGCAAACCGCGCAAAGGGTAGTTAGCAACCGATGTTTGCTTTGAAATAACAACTAAGATTTGGTATGGACAAGAAAGTACGGTCAACAAGTGACAAAGAAATGCAATGATGCTGTCTCTCTATATGTCGCGACATGCATTTGGAAACTCAAGTGGGACCTTTAGCTAACCAATTAAATGTGTCGGTTAACTAATATCAGTATCATATCACAATCATATTTGAACAACTAAGCTTTGGAATTCTGAGTGTTGTGTTGTTTAGCTTGAAGGGTGGAGTAATGCTAGTATGACAGAAAGCACCTACGCAGATCATAGTAGAGTAGATAAAAGGGGAAAACCCTAAGCATCAAGAGAAAAATCAGGAAAGTGGAACTAGGTGGACCAGTGGGTGGCGCACATGCTTTTCGAAACGAATATAGGAACAATAGGTGACCAATTAAATGTTCTCTGTTTTAGTGATATGAGCATCATATCAGATTCGTATTTCAACATGTAAGATTTGGGTTGAGGTCTTGAGGAGTAGTGCTAGCATGACACGAAGCACCTACGATGATGGTAGTGAATATAAAGGGGGGAAACCATAAGCTTTACGAGTATAGGGCCCATGCCATGGCGGATCTGAAGGTGCAAACCGGACAAAGCTACTTCGCAACCAATGTTTGCTTTCAACTAGCCACTACGATTTGGTACGGACAAGAAAAGTACAGTAAACAAATTACGATCTATTTTCCGGGTGAGATCAATAACTTAAGCACATATGGAAGAGTACCACCTCTCTTGCGACACCGTGTAGGCCTATGCTGATACGTTGAGGGTGCTGCGTGTGCGATGGCTGTCGGCGGCGGGGAAGAAGACTTTAGACGGCAGACGGCCGGGTCGGGGGATATATCCTGTTGCCGTGGACGAGGCGATCGTAGGAGCGACAACGGCAAGGTGGACGACGGCGCCGATGAAGCAAGAGGAGGATATGGAAGGATCCTGGTCCAGCACCGTGGTTGAGAGACGTCCATCTCTTGAAGTGGACGACGGGGTAGGGGTAGCGGCTCCGGCAAGGTGGAGGATGGGGTGGCGGACGGAGGAGGCTGGCTGCAGTGCGGAGGTTGTCGTGCCGCCAACGGTGTATGAATGGGGAAATGGAGGGGAGGGGGGATCTCAAACTTTGGGACACGCTTCTCTGAAATGGGGGAAAGTTACGAACTTATCCCCTGTTTAAAATTTCGGACATCGCGTCGGTTGGGGATAGGACGGTAATCTCGCATCTCCCAAATATTTGTCGGTAACTATTTCGGGCGAGGAGAGGGTGTTTTGCCGTCCACGGTTGGCGCCCATGGTGTATGAACGGGGCTGACAGGTAGGGCGGTTGTGTCATGTCTGATGGAAGTTACACATCTTCCCCTGTTTAAAATATTAGCCTACATCGATTTCGGGCGAGGAGAGGGTGTTTTGCCGCCCACGGTTGGTGCCCACGGTGTATGAATGGGGTTGACAGGTAGGGCGGTTGTGTCACGTCTGATGGAAGTTACACATCTGCCCCTATTTAAAATATAAGCCTACATCGATTTCGGACGAGGAGAGTTTGTTTTGCCGCCCACCGTGTATGAATGGGGAAATGGAGGAAGAGACACATGTCTTTCGGACGAGCTTGAATCAAATGTGTTTTGCCGCCCATGTTTGGCGCCCACCGTGTGTGAATGGGCTCAGAGGCCGTCGTGTCACGTCTGATTGAAGTTACTAGTCTACCCCTATCGACAGCAATGTAAATCATGTCGATAAGGATGTCAAGTGTTAGGGGTAGACAGTAATTTCCATCTCGCAAACACTTGCTTCGAGCAGCCCACAAATTGTAGTGGGTGTTTAGCCGCTTCATTCAACACTTGGGAGAATTAGCATTCACGTTTGCCCTGGGACCTGGAAAACTAAATTCAAATCCAATTTGTATTCTATTATGAATATCCACAGATAATTATACGTTTTGTTATTTATATCTTCAAAACCACAACAAAGATTTATTCCACCTTTATATATGATTATGATTTAGAAATGCCGTGATCTTCGAATTCAGTAGGTTGGATACACTTCGAGTCAAACAGTTATTTCATCCAATACAATATGCTCACACGACAGACAGTTCACCTTATGTCAATCATACAAGTACTGAGGATTACCTCGCCTAAAAAATTCGGATCATTACAACACATGGACAACATAGGGGGTCTTGCAACATAATTCATTCAGAGACATGACACAACATACAAGTACAATAATCTAATGAAAATTTCAACTGGTATCTAAAGAAGAACCGGGATTATCTTGGGCTTCAGAAAGCAGAAACAGCAGGACCTCCTCCGTCTTCAAATGCAACATTCTTACTTCCTCCAATTCTTGGGTTGCTTGCATAATGCGTGCCGCTAATTCCGTAATTTCCAGCCTCAAGATAAATATTACCTCATTCATGGCAGCCGCACCATCTCTTTCTGCCTCTAGTAGAGCCTCAAGCACTATAATATCTGTGCTTAGACTGCTCTCCGGCGGTGTTGCCTCTGAACTGCTACCATCTGGTAACATCGATGGCGCACTGCTTCCACAAATAGATTCTGGGGTTGTACATTGTGTCCTAGTGTGAACGGCATCCTGAAAGGTTTCCACTGGACATCAGTAAGAGATAGTTATCATATGCTCCAGGCAGTAAGCTTACATGGTAAACGACGGATGAATTATTGCCGAGCATGGAAAATTATATTTAAATGGTTCGAAGCAGCATCAACCGAAAAGAAATTAAAATGGTAAGATGAAACTAGGGATGTAAGTGGCAAATAAACGAAACCTGCCTCTCCCATCTAATTAATTTTTGCTACCTCCCTAGTTCATTTTCCTTAAAAAAACAAAAACTCTTTTGAACTATCATACCACTAGTGGACTTTAATCGGGATTAAACCGGACCTAGTTGACATCCCTAGTTGAAAGGGAGTGTACAACCGCTATATTTAAGTTGCCAAGGCATCTAAGCAGTTGAAATAATCTGAGAAAGCACTTAACAGTGTGGCCTCATATAAACTACGAAGACAGTCTTGTGATGAAGTTGATAGGAAAAGTTAAGGACTCAAATGAAATAGGCATGCATTTCTTTACGATAGTACATCAGGCACTGCTGACATATTGGCCAACTCAGGTATAGAGTAACAACAAATAAGCATTCGAATCAAGCAATACAGCAAATCAGACAACTAAACTATTTGTAATTCGGTAGGATTACATGTTGAGGGCACAAGCCAAGAAAGCAGCCCACTCGCATTACATTTCACATGTACTAAAACACACTGGCTTACCATATGTTGCTGTGAAGCCTAGCTGCTGTTGCAATGTTCTTTGAAGATATCGTCAGCATCCCGTGGTTGCACATCTAGTTGTTGTAGTTTATTCTGCACCATCTATTTAGGTAAAATTAATTTTAATCGCATGCACTGGTCCGAATTGATCATCAATGGTTCATCTAAACTAATGAAAGAAGGGTGTGTGCATATACACAACAATACTCCCTCCGATTCTGTTTACTTTGCGTATAACTTTTTCTCAGTTTTCTCGTATTAGTTTGCGTGTTGCCGATTCCTAGCGCTGGTTTCCTTTTGTGCCCCGCCCCATCCGCCTCTGCCCTAATTAATTGGCAAATTAGTCCAGAAAAATTAAACCAGTGCCCTCCTTGGTATGCGTGTCAAGAGTTATGCGCAGAGTAAATAGAATTGGAGGGAGTATATCTGCTTCCCAATATTTTTATGCTTGTTCGAGGTGCCAGCCCCAAAAGAACAAATATTTTGCTTGATGGGGTTGGCAGATCCATAATTAATAGAAGCATCAAATTAGTCATGCAACTTGGGAAGATCAAGAACACACAAACAAGTAATGAATAGAGGCTCGGAGTACTGATGTAATAGCTAGCATCAGAAAATGTAGGGTAAAACAAACAAAAAGCAGCGGAGCCACATGCTAGTTTGCTGATGTGTAATTAAGCATAGAGAACATTAAGCAGTCTGATGGAACCAACAGGTGGCATCAGAACAAAACTAAAGCATATTAACTATATGTGCACTGGTATGTAATTTAGCACATGTAACATGTTCACTGCCAGAAGTATGGCCCTACAGGTGCAAGCAGAATAACGCGTCTCATGAAAAACTGAATGATGCCCTGAAGAAATTCAAAGGTGCGGTGCTTATGCTAGGAAAGTGAACGTAGGTGCCGGCTGTTGGATAATAGTACCTGATTCTCGGCGGCGTATGGGTATCGTTGTCATACTTGATAGCTAAGGATCGTCGATGGTGCTCGTGTTGCGGTTGAGTTTGGGCCGGCTGTCGCCGTCGCTGAAGCGGCTCCGGTGCTACGGTTGCGGCACCTGTCGACATACAAGAAAGCTCATCTATGGTAAGTGAACAGTTGCACGATAAAGAGAAAAACCGAAGGAGTACAAATCGAAATAACCTGATGAGGCTGCGGCGTCGGTAAAGCAGGGCCGGTGGAGTTGAATATGGTGTCCGTGGAGCGGGTCCGGTACAGTGGACGAAGGCTTCGGCGGGCGCGTTGTATAGTGCTTTCGGTGAGGCGGATCTGTTGCGGTGGACGAAGGCTTGCATGAAGGGCCAGCGAAGGGGCGGATGAGGGAGTCAGTGAAGGGCCTACGCTGTGGTGGACGAGGGCGCCGGTTAAGCAGATCCGGTGCGGTGGACCATGATGGCGGTCAAGGAGATCTGGAGCGGTGGACAAGCCAGTCGCTGAAGCAGCTCCGGTGAAGTGGTGAGTTGGCAGTTGGGGGTTCCAAGGTGCGGAAGGTAGATCCGGCAGGGTTTGAGGTCCACCGCTGCGGCGGAGGACTAGATTCGGCGGCTTGCCGTGGTTGGGGGGGGTCGGGGAGGGGAAGGGGAGGGGCTTTGGGGAAGAATGTTGGGGGCAAAGAGGGGAAAACAAAGGAGTTACCAAATAAGCCCTTTTCCGTTCATGTGGCAGGGGTAAAACAGGAATATCGCAAGGCTAAACTTTCGGGCGCGTGATATTTCGATGTGAGCGGGAAGTTTGAAAGCTTTTGGCGCCTAAAATTATAAGTATTCTGCTCTCATACGGCCGACAATGATATCATGGCCGACAATTTGTTTGTTTTGCACGCAAAAAAATGTGCAAGTTTTGAAAATCAATGTCTCCAACTCAAAACTTTGATTGTCCATTCAATTCAAATATGGATCATTGAGCTACTACAAGCAAATACCATCAAATGGTCCAATTCAAATGAAATTCCAAATGTGTTTATCCTAAATATGATGACAAAAGCAAAAATGTGTATGTGTATGAATAAAGTGGATGATTATAAAGTTTGAACATGCCCGTATGTTTATATCTCTAGGTTTGATATTTGAATTTGAAATCATGAAATCCCGGCTTAAAAATGTACCTCCGTTTAAATGAATTACAAAAGCTAATGATGGAGTCGAATTCCAAAATTCCAATCTTAGGTTTGTAATTCTGGTGCATCAAGGTATATCACGCATGTTCAAAAGTATCATTATCTCATAGTACAAACTGTGAAACAAATTGATCAACCATGAGTGCACAATATCTCAATTACGCTAAAGTCCCTCAAATATAGACACCTCACTCTTTATCTAAAGTCAACGCCCCCCACCACACACACACACACAGAGAAGTCGTTCTCTCCCCCAAACACCAACACACGAGCACATTAACACCCCTCTCTCTCGGGCAAGCACACATCTCTTCCCTCACTCTCTAGGTCTCCCGCTATCTCTCTTACCCAAGCACATGCACTATGTAGAGTGTATATTTCCCATACACACAAAACGTCGCCCCCAAACGTCTATCTCCCTAGTTATGTGGTTCTCGCGCACTCACATCACACACCACCCCCACTTCAAACAAGCACACTTTGTCTCCTTGTGCACCACTCTCCTCTTTCTATCTCTCCCACATGCGGACCCGCCCCAGCTCCTTCCCTGTATACATATATGTCGTGACTCTTTGCATAGCTCCCTAATGTATAATCGTTCTCGATTTCGCACATTGTTCTCTACACCATCTATTCTAGATCTCTCATGAAGTCCCTATCACACACACGATGACTCGCTTCCCTTGCGTCTCCGTTCATAGGCCAATTTCGAACAACATCAACATTGTCTCCCTATCTATACGCCATTTATGGACACAAACGACCCCTCTCGCCCCCTCTCTTCCTCTCTCTCTCTCTCCGTCGCTAGCTCTCTCTTTCTCTCGCTCTCACACCCCTCTCCCACACACACACTCGATGTCTCTTCCAAATAGTCTGCTCCCGCCTCCCGCACCCGTGCTATCTCGCTACTACACATGTCACACCATTCCCCATTCCCTTATACTAGGTTTACATCAGTAGTGGTCTCTCTACTCCACATACACTCTCTCCCTCTCACACACAAACGCGTGCACAAACACACACAGACACGCACAAACACCCATTTACCTGGATCCTCATCTATCCTCATGTCCGCATGTGTATCTCACACACTCACTCTCTAATTATGTATATGTGTCTCCATGTTACACAACACAAAGCCCCATGTACATGTCTCTCTCTATCCTCCACACACATAGACACAAAGAATACCCGCACCCCTCTCCACATTTGCAGACAAGGCCTTCCCTCATTCATCCTTATCTCCAACAAACCTCATTGTTGAGAAATTAAGAAAGCAAGCCTCTGGAACAAACTGACCTGGTGGCCGCTGCCAGCATCGTCAATCCCCATGCCTCCGCTCAGTTCGACCACCAACCACACCCCACACCTCTTCACCTTATCACATATTTCTCTAGATATCATTAGTTTTTACACATGGGATTACTCCCGCAAGGGTCAATCACAAAAAGTGTTTTATAAAAAAATGCATCTTGACGTTCCGTGCAATGCACGGATCTTGCTAGTACTCCTACACAATACTAAGTTGGTGATGCTGGTGTGTCTGCCATCCGTCGTTTCTGACCATTAGATCTACATCTAACGATTGTGAGGTAAGTTGTTGCCTTTTCTCACCAACATCCCACTTGTCTCTCAATTTGCAGAAAAACCCATAATTAGTATCTTAAAACCAACCACATCCCTCCCTGACCTCACCAAAACAGCCCAAGGAATATATTCTAATTGAAACATAATATATCTCTAGTGACATATGTATATCAGAATTAGAGTGTTTTATACCAAGTTTGTGAATAAGTATTATTCTAATTATGATTCGTTGCAACGGACATGAACATTGCTAGTATTTCCAACCATGCATTTCTTTTCCTAGTATTCCATAGTTTCGAGTTTTCCATCAAGATATTAGTCACTCATGGTTGATATTTACTTTCAATCATGTACACATATGCACTATGTAGAGTATTTAACAAAAAACTACCACTTTCAACCAGCCCTAGGAGGAATCTATTGTACAAAAAATAGCAAAAACATACCCAAAATTTCTTAATCCATGCCAAAAACTACCTAGTACTCCAACCGATTGGGTTCGTTTAAACCCATTTATGACAGGGTTGGCCCAAATGTCCGTGCTGACGAGGCAGCTTAAACCAACACATTTTGTTTGACCGTTGACACGAGGGACCCACATCTTACCTTCTATCCTATTATTCCCCCTCAAATCATTATTTTTCCTGAACATTACTTCAAACAATACTGATGCATGTTCGTCGATGGCGCCGGTGATGAGCGAGTTGGCCGCCGCTCCTCCGGAGGGCCAGACGCCGCGCTGGCCTCCGCACGGGTTGGCAGGCTGGCCCGAGCGTGACTCACGAGCGAGGAAGCCGCCGCGCTGGCCTTAGCGCGGCATGTGCGAGGAAGCCGCCGATGCCTTGCCAATCTAGATAGCAAACCTTGCAGACAAGCAGCTGGATGGAGCTATCTTGGCTAGCTAGTGGCTGCGAGCGCCGGACGGAGCTGGCATCCGGGCTGCCGCAACATGGGCTCCGCACCGCCGGAGGTTTTGACCTCGCCTTCTGCCGGCGGTGGTAGCTGCGTCCCATGGCCGAGGATGACTAGGTGGACGGGCCGGGGGTAGGAGGTCACTCGAGGATTTTTGTTTGTAAGAGCATGTACAATGGTTTATAAGGTAGTCTTATCTTATGTCTGCCACGTATGCAAGTGATAGTAGTTTCTTGGCATTTTAGTGGTTTCTTACATTATTAGAGCAAGTACAATAGAGCTGAGTCAGCGGGCTATAAGAAGTAAACTACTACTACATGTTGGCTATAAGATGGGTTGTAGATGACATGGCACTGGCTTATAGCCAGAAGCTGGCTATACTATTAACCATGCTCTTAGGGGTTTCTTGTAAGGAACAATGTACGTACTACTAGCGACAAAAGGCGATTCTAGGTTGTGTTGTACTCCAACTAGTACTACTAGTGGTCGCGGGAGTGTATACCTCGTTTTGTGGGTTCGATCCCGGCCGAACGCACATCGGCCTTTTTAAAAAAAATAGTACTACTACACTTCGCTACGAGCTAATATTTTACACGGGTAGTTTGAGTTTTGAAGTCAAACGGACATGCGGCCCCACAATCTGGGTGCACTGGACATCCTAGCCATGTGAATGGGTTTTCCTTCCCAGCATCCCGTGGCTCGCGTGTTCGCCCTAGCCGCACGTCACTTGCAGCTTCCAGCTAGTAGCATATTTAAACTAGCGCCTCCCACTTAAGCCCGAGGATCCGGAAAAGCCTAACGGGGCATTGGGAACTATGCAATATGGCTCTATACGTAAAGTGCTCTACTACTACTCTGTAGCTTGTGGCGTTGCATGCATGGACTTCACTCCATTATCGGCTCTACTAAAGAAATTCCTCTTGCCGTGTTTTTTGAAACGGAGGCAAAATCGTTGCTTCATCTCATTCATAAAGAAGGAACTACTAACAAAGTTCGACGAGATCCATTACACCTCCACAAATGGAAGCGAAAAGCCTAGTCTCG
Organism: Triticum urartu; assembly: GCF_003073215.2. Classification (NCBI taxonomy): domain Eukaryota; kingdom Viridiplantae; phylum Streptophyta; class Magnoliopsida; order Poales; family Poaceae; genus Triticum; species Triticum urartu. Next base: position 607,230,332 of record NC_053026.1, on the reverse strand, counting down.
CTGTTTCAAATAACTCAAATGTTCTGCCCCCGTAGTAACTGTCGTTGATAAACAGGCTGCTAGTGTATGCGTGAGAGGAGCGGCTGAGTAGGCCAGCTATGTGAGAGGAGCGGCTGAATAGAGCACCGAGAGTACCCACTAGGCCACTACGCAGGTATACTTCCCCTGCATTGATAGTACAGCGATGGTTCTAGAGAACAGTAGTACCCTCCACTTCCAACTGTAGCTCCTTGGCCCTGAGATTCAAGAGTTCAAAACTAGTGCACTATACAAGACTAGACTAGAAGTACAGTACATCACACTACTAGTTGAGAAAAGTAGTACTAGTACTGCTACAGTACGAGCACGTACTCCTCCGTCACATAATGTACGATAGTTTTTGACACTAGTTGGCGTGTACAAAAAATGGCAAAAACATACCCAAAATTTCTTAATCCACGCCAAAAACTACTACCTAGTGCCAAAAATTTCTTACTAGTGCTATTATTTACAGTATAATGCAATCCCATAACTTTCCATAATGCTAGTACTAGTACTCCATGGTACCAAAAACTACTACCTAGTGCCAAAAATTTCTCACTAGCTAGTGCTATTATTTACTAGTGCTATTATTTAGAGTACTAAATAATAGCCTCACCCCTTCGCTGAGGAACGATCTACAGTTGGAAGAGACAAGGCCCTGCGGTTACTACGCTCTTATCTCCTCCTCGCCAGTTCCCATCCCCCCGAAGAGAAGGCAGTTCGTCGCTGCTCCCATGGATTCGCCAGGCGGTTCTCCTCCTCGTCGGGGCTGGGAGACCTTGGATGACGATTCTCTGGGAGAAATCGCACGCCGCTCCGACGTTCTCACTGCCGCAAGACTCGATGCTTCCTACACCATATTTTTCAAGATGTTGCTTAAACAGGCTTGGGAAAAGGCCATGCTTGTTGGTCTTCCATGCGTCCTCGAGGAGAAGGTTCTTCTATGGGACAATTCTTCGAACAGTCCACCGCTCCCTGGCCATGGTTGCACGTTGACTCTTCTAGAGTTGACGACGTTGAGAGGTAGTCAGATTTTGTCTGATGAGCAGGTCAGTAATGGAGTTTGATCATGTAGTACTTAGTTATTCCATTCCCATCTCGTATTTTCTCCGCTGCCCACCGTCTTATATATAGGTCTGGGTCGGTGCCAACGAAGATTGGCTTGCATACCTCCGGCCGGATACCACCATGATTTTGCACAACATCCACAGCAGTGCGGCCGTTCCGGTAGACCCCTTCTCCACCATTGGGATCGGCCTTCCGGACTGGCTGGGCAAGAATACGTATGATGATGCCTACATGAGATTGAAGAAGATAGCAATTGCGGACCCGTCGACAAAGCGACGCGGCTACGACGATTACTATCTCATCGCGCTGTTCGACATAAGGATTGCCATCAATGCAGGAGGCAGTAACGGCAGAGGCTGGCGCATGTTGGCGGCGGCAGATTTGTACCCCTACACGTTCGAAGACGCTGTGCGCCATCTAGGCCGCATCTTCACGGTGACAAGCCAGGGGACTTGTTTCATCTGGTTGACATCCTACGGTACGGGAGATTACAAACGGAATGCACAAACCATCATTTGCATCCCTAACGGTACTCCATTATCTTGCAGGGACCAGTCATCCCCTGATCAAAATAAGATCGCCGATCCTGGATGTGCATTTGCATCTGCGATTCGGTCTAACCTGGAACCTTGTAGCTGACTTTGGCATATTGGGATCAACTATCTTAGCAGTCGTTACCCATGGTACCACTGATGTGCAACATGGTCACATAATCTACCACGATCGGACCGTCACCATCTACCCAGGTATTCCATTTTTTAACCCTCTCGCCTTCTCTTTCATTGTTGACTAGTAGTATACTTTGTAGTACTAGTAGGAGTACTTTTTACCTTGGAGGACGCGTATAGCTAGCTAGGCCCTTGAAGACTTTAACCCACTAGCTTCCACCATTTTTGTTTTTCCATGTCTTACTGTCTCATCCGTGTAGCTAAGAGTGGCTATATATAATAAGCCAGTTATTTTACTTCCTCTATACCGGAGTAGTACTATTTGCTGCACAGTATTACTGACCGCCACATTTGAGCACAACATTATTATACATGGACCTTGACTATGTACGTCACCATGTGTCCAGATCTGGGATGCCGCGTGTACCAGATGAACGGCGCCGAGTTCGACCCTCGTGATGCTACGCGCGTGGGTGCCGAGGAACACTCTTGGAGAGTATTCGCTTTTCATCGGGGACAGCTACCCCATTGTGAAGCGGATGCCACCTTCCGTGCACGACACGGAAGGCCTGCCATTCATGAAGCATGGTTGTGTCTTCAGTGCGCAACGCCGGATGAACGATATGCTAGGACACTCTATCCCTGATTTGTGCCGCTTCAGCTTGGATGAGTCTCCATCGTGTGGAACCGGACTAGAAAGCTGCGATAATGATTCCCGTTGCCCACTGCTATGGATCGTGCCATCCATGAAGAACACCTGGGACTGGAAACTAGAGGAGGACATGTAGCCCATCTATAATGTGTAAGTGGAGTACGGTAATTGTGAACGGTAGCGCTGTGAATATATGTAGACTAGTCATGCACAAATTTATCACATGAGTTGGAGATGAACTTGTGTGGCATACTGGCATTTGTCCTTTAGAATTTATTACTAGTAAATGTGTTATGTGTACGTGCAACTTGTGTGGTTGTTGCATGGGCTCCAACACGCTCTTTGAGAAAAAAAATGTGGCACAGCTTTGGATATACGTGACGTGGCGACATCATACAGTAGCATCGTTCGCTATAGTTGTACTAGTACACTCCTACTAGGACGACAACTCCTATAAAACCTTGCGCTTGGCTCTTTGCCTCTTCGGGAGGTTCAACAGTTTGTACTCGTGTGAACCTTGCACTTGGCTCTTCACCTCTTCGGAAGGTCCAACAATGATGATACTACAGTACAATATGCTTCTGGAAATCTGACACCGATTGAACTGCTGCATGTCCACCGCAAGGGCGAGGGCTAGGGAGAGGGAGAGGGAGAGGGCGCTGTAGTCAAAACCCTCTCCTCATCCTGTGAACCACCGCGCGCATGGGTGAGAGCAAGCTTCTCCTCGTTCGGCGAGTTGACGGGACACATCAAAGTAGTACTAGTACTAGTAGTTGTAGTCCGTACTGCATCCTTTCCGATTAATATGGCTTAATTTGAAACGAGAAAAATACACTGGCGGTCACGTATGTAACAGTACGCTCTTTACGGTCACTATATATAGTTTTGCGGCGATTATGCGATCACTAGCTCATCGTAGAGCACCGTATTGCACCCTACTGACCGGCAACATATTCAACGTGGCACTTTGTTGACTGGTTAAATTGTCACCTGGTTTATGGGTCCCACCTGTCAGTTGGCAGAGCAAAGAAATCAGTTAAACAAAACTTTACGCAGGCGCGACATGAGTCCAACCCTTGCGCGCGAACCGCCCTGGCTGTGTATGTGAGTGCATGCACGTGTCCTCCCTCGGTCTTCCAACAAAGAGTGTACTACATGATGTACATCTACACTTCCAATGCATTTAGCCTTTAATCTAAATCGATATTGATTGACTAATGCACCAACTTGTGCTGTAGGTATAGGCTACATGTCTGTCCTTAATTACAGCAAGCAACGGCCTTCATTTAATCTTCTTATCTCAATGGTCGCATGCACACATAAGTCTGCTACTTTTGGGCGTTAATTATGCCCTGGTCAATGTGTAAATCTCTAAATGTACAGTCTTTCACGGACGTAGGGAGTAGGTGGAGCACTTGAGCGTGAGCGTGTGTGTTGTGTCGTGTGCTGTGTGCCGCATGGGTGCGTGAGTGTTGCGTGCGTCCATGTGTACGTGTGAGTGTTGCATGTTGCATGCATGCATGCATGGGGCTTACTCCCTCCCATTGACATGTTCATATTTCAAGCTTCCTCTGTTCCCTCCATATGGTGATACTCCCTCTGTTCCCAAATAGTATGGAGTAAAAGCCTACCTCTGTTCCCAAATACAGAGTATTTGTCTTTCTACATATTTCAACAAGTGACTAGGTACGGAGCAAAATGAGTGAAGTGAGCGTAGAGGCATAGGGATACTGTAGAAAGGAAGTCCTCGCGATCCATTTATTCCCCATCTCGGTCAGAGAGAACTATTCAACTAATCTTCGCAGTGAAGTGACAATACACGCTGCAGCAGATGGGACACGTAATTAATAAGCTGAACCAGCTTGTTGGTGTTACTAAATCAGCCTTACCTAGTACTTCCATCATGTTTGCCAGTAGAGCACGCTTCCACAAATACGCCTACACACCTCTGTCCTCCATTAACTGACATATGGGGCCCTGTTGTGGTAGACCCACATGTCATCGGTGTAACTATTTACACTCCGAAGGACGGTATATCCTGGTAGTAGTACTAGTAGAATTGAGATTGAATGCACTTTCTTCCCCATCTTCCACTCTTATTCCTCCTCTCTTCTTCTTCCTCCTCTCTTCTTCTTCCTCCTCTCTTCCCCATCATCGGCCGCACACCATTTGCCCCCGCTCACTGCTCGCCCGCCCGCGCGATCTTCCTTGGTAGCTCGCGCGTACCATATCCCCCCGCTCACTGCTCGGCCACACAAGGAGAAGCTTCTTCGCTCTCCTGCCCGAATCCACTTCCCCACTGGCTCGCAGGCACTGAAGACCCCAATGGCAGAACCGACTAACACGCAGAGCCGCGATTGAAATTCCCTCCCTGATGTTCTCTTGGAGCAGATCTGTAGTCGTATGGACCTACTCAGCACCGTCCATCTGGCCGCATGCTCGGTGTCTTTGTACCGTCTACTCGTCTGCAACCGGCCGGCTCTTTTCAAGACACCTTGCTTTCTGATGCCCGATCCTCGCAGGTGGCCCAGACACCGACTTGACGGTCCTACGGAGGTTGTTGTGGTGCCCCTCGACATGCTACCACTACCCGTCCACCTGTCCTTCATGCGCGGCCACTACTGGGCGGGCATGAAGGCCAACTGGATCATCCTCATCCACCACACCGGTAGTCCGTGGTGTCTCGTGGATATCTACACCCAGCGAGAGATCACCCTTCCATCATTGGATACTGCCGCCATCGAGCCTCGTGGCCCGCCGGACACTCCTGCCTACTACGCACGAGACGCGTCAAGCTTTTGGCTCAACCTGTGTTTGCAGAAAGTTGTAATCTGCGAAGTGCCCACACCATCAGAAGAGTACATGGATTACAAGCTCATTGCCTTGTTCAACAAGGGATTAGTCTATCTGGAATCCGGTCGCCATACATGGTTATGGCTCATCATCAATCCCGTTGAGGAAACATTTCTGTCTGATGCTATAGTGCACGATGGCATCGTTTACGCGGGCGACGCGCAGATTGGCTACCTATATTGGTGGAATCTATCATCGTGTAATTGTTCTATCTCATCTCATCTTTACCTTATGAATACGACTGCCTGTTCATTTGTTACAAATTTAGAATGCATAGCATGTCTATAACCACATCATTGCTATATGTTCCTCTCATTTCCTAGATTTTTATGACCACACATGTTATTGTTAGAGTTGATATGAGAACAATTGGCATCTAATGATTGTCAGAATACATACTATGAGCATAACATCATGATTGCTATATGTTACTCTCGTTTACAAGATTTTTATAACAACGCATGTTATTGCTTAGAGTTGATACGAGAACGGTAGTAGTAAGTGCTATGGTAGAATATGAGTAGGCGTTGTCATAGCTATTTTCCTCTCATTGTTACATGATGTTTGAACCATGACATATTGCTAGAATATGAAAGCCATTGGCTTATTTTTTAACTTGGGGTATGATTATGACCGCGACATTGCAATTCTCTGTCTATGATATGTGTCACTATTATAATAATCTTAATTCCACACATACTCTGAACATGATTGTTTATTTTTGTCCTTTTGGTCTCCAATTTGAATTGTTGCAGCAGACGCAAATGCGCTGACCTTCATGATTCTAGGACCTGGAATCATACCAGCCGATGGGTGGTGGTTTATCGCTCGTTCAGCTGACGGCGGTCATTTGATGCTCATTCGCACGTACCAAATTGACCAAACCATTACATCAAACCACATGCAGTACAATGTGTGGGGCGTTCGTGACATTGATGGTTATGGCTGCTTCGTGTTCGAGAAAGATCCCAGCTCCGTTGGGCCAGGCGTATTCAACTGGAGGCGGGTTTACAGCCTCGGCAACCACTCCTTGTTCCTCGAGCTCAATTTTCCGATCATCCAACCAATCATTGATCATATCACCGGCGATGATTACTGTGCTATGCAACTTCCATTCGCGAGGGGGCTGTGTTTACACATCATACCATGGGTTTCATGAATCACCATATCCAGAGATTCGTCGACACAGCTTGTTGCCAGATAATCTTCAGTGTGTGAAAGGCATCAAGCTTCCATGCGATGGATGGCTTTTGCAAACCCGACATGCGGCGATGTGGTTCATGCCAACAGCAAATATGCACAACTTGATTTGTGCTGATATCTAGACTGAGCCATGTATTCTGCTGCTGTAGCACGACCCTCTTTTGTTGGATATTATGTACTGTTGTTAGTTTGAAGCACTCCTCTGGTTTGAAGGATAGATACCTTCCTGGGATCAAGTGCATCCTAACTCACCTGTGTAGGATGTACTGATAATGATGATGGCGATGCTGTGCAGAAGCCATATCAGTTAGGCTTCAAGTGCGTACTTGTTAGATAAACATATGTATAAATTGTGACACTAAATACGACTAGTAAGTTGTACAGTAGCAGTACTAATATACGTCAGTCAAATTATTCATCATGTCCACACATTGAATTGACGTGACAACACGCTGCACGTGAGGTGACACAAGAATCCTGGCGGCGTGTTCGGGTATTCTGGACTTCAGATTTGGAGTACCACTTATCTGTCGAAATCTTTCATCATTCACTTAAAACAGTCGATTGATCATACATTGAGTACCATATAACTGGAATTACCGATGCAAGTCGAAGAAGGATTGGCCCGTGCTGCCGGCTAGCGTCAAGTTCGATCCCACGGATCAGGAGCTGATCGAGCACCTTGAGGCCAAAGTGAGTGCTGACAGCGCGAGATTTCAGTCTCTCATCGATTTGTTCATACCAACCATCGACAGCGAGCACGGCATATGTTACACCCAACCTGAGAAACTTCCAGGTGAGACACCGATCGGCCGTCTACTTGCACAAACATATTCCTTTTTTTATAGCTCTATTTTTCTTTTTAGACGCAGACCTGGTGAAGCAATTACAATTTGACAGTTAATAAAAAGTGAAACAAGTGAATGCAACATGCCAAAGATGTTATGAAAATGCCAACTAGGTACACTAAAACCTGTATTCCACAATACTTCAGGTATCACACTGAGTGGCCTAAGGAAGCATTTCTTCTAGCGCAATTCCAGGGCGATCAAAAGGGGCACGTGGACGCGTCGCAAGATACAGTCAGAGTGCGGCATGCACGCGATGTGGCACAAGACCGGCAATACCTTGCCAGCGATGGTCAACGGCCGGTAGACGGGCAGCAAAAAAGGTTTTGGTGCTGCACACCAACAAGAACTTCGACCAGCAGAGGACCAACTGGGTGATGCACCAGCACCACCTCAGGGACCTGGAGCTAGAGAAGGAGCGGGAGCTGGTCCTCTGCAAGAATTTCTACCAGACGAACACTAGGGCCAGGAGTAAAAAGATTATAAGTTAGTTTCATATTGGTAGTTGTACTACCTTGTCGTCCGCAAGTTGGTATTGTTGTTAACGATCTTTTGGTATGAACTTGCATTTTCTTCCAACCATCATGCCGAGGGTCGACGTGGATATAAAGCTAAATCATTTGTTTCAAAACGAATTTTCAGGCACCTGATTTTTATTTGATGGGTAGTATAAGCACCCGCCGTTCGAATTCCCAGTTCTCCAAGTTTTTTGAAACAAGTGCATGCACTTATTATCACGATAAAAAAACAATATCCATGCTGCATCCCAGTTATCAGTCTGTACTTGCAGAATTCTCTCGTTTATTGAGCACGTATATTGTTTTTTTAGGTCAAGCAAGTTTCAACTGGGCTGTAGATTGCCCAGGGTTGTTTTGTTTTTAACAGGCCCAGCTCATGACGACAATGGGGCACAAAGATCCAGCAGCTATCTACTGGCCTCTGGCCCGCCAGCGTTAGTTATATTTTGTCTTCCAACATCTGCAGGCAGTTTTTTTAATGAATCAAACACACAGCCCGGTTTTATTTTCCTCTTGAAACGCATGTCCTACATCCGTTTTCTAATCTCTACCTATAGTTTTACTAGTTCATATACACATATCATTATATTGAAAACACATAAAATTCCCTTTTCATATTTGCATCCTTATTTTTGTTGTTTTTTCCCACCCAGCGCTGATTTTTTTACCACTGGCTTTCCCTTAAACCAACTAAATTGTCCCACGTCTTATTTTCTTACAATAACAAAACAATTTTTTTGGCAAATCAATAAGTTCTTAAAAAATGTTTATCATTTCGGGATTACAACAGTTCGGACTCCACCGAAATATGCAAAATAAGGTTGGACTTTTTGACCGTGGTCCTGGGCAGAAAATGGGCTGTAATAAATTACTTAAGAATTAGCAAATGGGCTGCAAATTATAAAAAATAGCAAATGGGCTTTATGTTGTCTGCCACAGATTTGGAGGCTGACTTGTGGGCCTACTAAGTTCATGCGTACACAAGGTTTCTCAAAAAAAGAAACTTAGCCAACAATCGACTCTACTAGCGTCAGACCGTTAGATGTCAATCTAACGGCAATCGTGCTTCTTTAGTCTCTGATCTTCCTACCCCAGCCGCCCAAACCAGCGTCGTCGGAACCGCCTGCTCCTGCCTCCCGTGGCCCGTAGTGCTGGCGGGAAGCAGGCCTCACGGCCCCATCATACTCGCATCCCTGGCCTATCTATCCCTCTACTCACCCACACCTCCTGTTATTTTCCGGCGACGGCAGCCAAACCAGTTAACCCTCGTACTCTCCACCTCGTGGGCAGCCACTGACGTGTCTTCCCCGGCTCCGTGTCGTTCCCTTCGTAGGCCTCGCCATCGTCCACCGCCCTGGTGCTCTCGGCGCGGCGTGGTCAATGATGTCCATCCAACGGCCGCAATGCTTCTTCAACCTCTGGTCTTCTTGCCCCAGCCGCCCAAAGCAGCGCCGGTCGTGCCGCATGCTCCTGCCTCCCGTGGCCGGCTGTGCTGCCGCGAAGGCCTCACCGTCCCCATACTACTCCCACCGCTGGCCAGGCCATCCCTCCACTCACCCACTCCCCCTGTTATTCTGCGGCGATGGCAGCCTCACACCGCAGCCGAACCAGTGAACCCTCGTACTACTCTCCGTGTGGGCATCCACTGCCGCGTCTTCCCCGGCTCCGCGTCATCCCCTTCCTAGGCCTCGCCGTCGTCCACCGCCGTGGTGCTCTCGGCGCGGCGTGGTCAATGTGGTCAACGACTGACTTCCATCGGAAGAGTACTGTACATGGAGAGGCTGACAGCTGGGTCCACGGCAGCCGCAAGGAAGTGCCTCCTTATTACGCGCAAAATATTTATTCCTCCACCTGACAGCAGGGACCCACCGGACGGGCCACCAGTATTTCACGGAAAAAACGTTTCCCCCCTGACTGCTGGGACCCACCGGACGGGCCACCGTATTTCGTGAAAAAAACATTTGCCCCTGACTGCTGGGACCCCCGGACGGACCACCGTATTTTGTGAAAAAAATGTCCCCCCCTGTCAGCTCAGACCCACCGGAAGTGCCTCCTTATTACGCACAGAAAATGAATACTCCCCCAGCTAGCTGGGACCCACCATGGTGGGAGGCTGACTTGTGGGCCTACTAAGTTGACGAGGATGGAGGGCTTTGTTAACTTAGTCAATATGAACGATTCTAGCTCCAGTGACCGTATGATGTCCATCCAACGGCCGTAGTGCTTCTTCAACCTCTGGTCTACTTGCTCCAGCCGCCCAAAGCTGCGCCGGTCGTGTCGCGTGCTCCTGCCTCTCGTGGCCGACTGTGATGCCGCGGAGGCCTCACCGCCCCCTACTACTCCCACTGCTGGCCCATGCTATCCCTCTACTCACCCACACCCCCTGTTATTCTGCGGCGACGGTAGCCTCACGCCGCAGCCGAACCAGTGAACCCTCGTACTCCTCTCTGCATGGGCATCCACTGCCGCGTCTTCCCCGGCTCCGCGTCGTCCCCTTCCTAGGCCTCACCGCCGTCCACCGCCTTGGTGCTCCCGGCGCGGCGTGGTTAATGTGGTCAACGACCGACCTCCATCGGAAGAGTATTGTACGTGGAGAGGCTGACAACTGGGTCGACGGCCATAGCCCAGTTTTTTCGTGATTTGCCAAGTAAGTCGCTTTGTCAGGCCTGTTGGGCTGCAAATCTTTCAAGACGAGGAGAGCTTCATTCGGCTGGCTGAGAAAATGGCCGATCAGTAATGAGAAATGGGTTGTACATTTTTAAAACACATCAAACCGGCAATTAGTTTAAAATATCTTTTTTTTTCATTTCGAGATTTTAAATTACATTAATTTTTATGCGTGGAGAATTTGTTGGATTTTATATTGATATACATTTATTTTTAAAATTAGTTTGAATGTGAGTCGAAATTTCGGGATTAAAAACAGTTCGGACCGCACCGAAATATGCAAACTTTCGTTAATTTTTTAACTGTGGCCACAATATGGGCTGTAATGCTAACAAAAATAATATGGGCTCCAAAAAAACCTTAAGAATTAGCAAATGCGCTGTAAATTATTAGAAATAATGGCAGATGGGTTGTATGCTGTTTTCCACAGATTTGAGGCTTTCCTAAAAAAAGGTTGACGCACAAGCAGTGACTGTTGGATGTCCATCGAACGGCGGTCGTGCTTCTTCAATCTCTGCCCTTCCTGCTCTAGCCGCTCAAACAAGCGTCGGCGGGACTGCCCGCTCCCTCCTCCCCGTGGCCGTCTGTGCTGCCGTGCAGGCCTCACCGCCCCACCGTACTCCCATCGCTGGCCTAGCCATCCCTCTACTCACCCACACCTGCTGTTATTCTCCGGCGACGGCAGACGAACCAGTAAACCCTCGTATAGTCGTACTCCCCTCCGCGTGGGAAACAACTGCCGAGTCTTCCCTGCCTCCGTGTCGTTCCCTTCCTAGGCCTCGCCGTCGTCCACCGCCCTGGTGCTCTCGGCGCGGCCTGGTCAACGTGGTCAACGACCGACATGCATCTGAAGTGGACTGTACGTGGAAAGGCTGACAGCTGGGTCCACGGCCGCATGCAAGGAAATGCCTCCTTATTACGCGCAAAATAATGATTCCTCCATGTAACATCAGGGACCCACTGAAAGGGCCTCTGTATTTCGTGAAAAAAACGTTACCGCCGCTGACAGCTCGGACCCACCAGCTATATCTTCGCACGCAAGGAAGTGCCTCCTTTTTACGCACAAAAAAAATGAATACTCCCCCTGTTAGCTGGGACCCAGTATAGTGGAAGGCTGACTTGTGGGCCTACTAAGTTGACGGGGACGGAGGGCTTTTTCAACTTAGTCAATATGCACGATTCTAGCTCTAGTGACCGTACGATGTCTATCCAATGGCCGTAGTGCTTCTTCAACCTCTGATCTTCTTGCTCCAGCCGCCCAAACCAGCGCCCGTCGTGCCTTGTGCTCCTGCCTCCCGTGGCCGGCTGCGATGCGGCGGAGGCCTCACCGCCCCCTACTACTCCCACCGCTGGCCAGGCTATCCCTCTACTCACCCACACCCCCTGTTATTCTGCAGCGACGGCAGCCTCACACCGCAGCGAACCAGTGAACCCTCGTACTCCTCTATGCGTGGGCATCCACTGCCGCGTCTTCCCTGGCTCCGCGTCGTCCCTTTACTAGGCCTCGCCTTCATCCACCGCCCTGGTGCTCTCGGCGCGGCCTGGTCAACGTGGTCAAGGAACGGCTTCCATCGGACGTGGATTGTACGTGGAGAGGCTGACATCTGGGTCCAGGACCGCAGCAAGGAAGTGCCTCCTTATTACGTGCAAAATAATTATTCCTCCACCTGACAGCGGGGACCCACTGGATCGGCCACCGTATTTCGCCCCTCTGACTGCTGGGACCCACCAGCTACATCTTCGCACGCAAGGAAGTGCATGACAGTCGGGACCCACCTGGTCGAAGCGTACGTAGCATTGTCATTCTGGTCGTGAACGTGTACGTACATATATACTGGTAGATGTAGAGGCGCGCATGTGTCGTAGTAGAGGCGCGCACGTAGCATGTACACGTACGTATAGCGGCCAGGGTGCAAGAAAGAAAATACGGCCATGTATGTGTACATATAGGCGAGGTCTCGAACGCCTACTCACGCATACGTACGGCCAGGGCTCGTGTACATGGCTGGGTCGGAACGGAGAAACAACGTCGTCATCGTGTTCATGGGGAGGCAACGGAATGCGTCGTGTTCATGGGGAGGCAACGGAATGCGTCGTGTTCATGGGGAGGAAACGGAATGCGTCGTGTTCATGGGGAGGCAACGGAATGCGTCGTGTTCATCGGGAGGCAACGGAATGCGTCGTGTTCATCGGGAGGGCTTGGATGGAACAGGCGATGGAAACGAGGCCTAGTGTACCGCAGAACGGAGGAAACGGCCTTGTGTTTGACCGGCCACGTTCGAAACGGGATCCTGTTCATCAGGAGGGGTCTGGCGTAAAGCAAAACGGAGGAAACGGACCTCCTACGGTCGAAACGGGGGTCCTGTTGATCGGGAGGGGTGTGGCGTACCGCAAAACGGACAAAACAGACTTGTGTTGTTGCTCTACAGTCGAAACAGGGGTCCTGTTCATCGGGAGGGGTGTGGTGTACTGCAAAACGGGACTCCACGGGATACTGTTCATCTCCACCGTCGACCTCCTCCAGGATCCACAGGCTCATGTTCACCCAGCCTCCACGGGCTCCTGTTCATCCAGCCTCCACCGCGCGCTACTCCACCGGCTACTGTTCAACCACCCCTCCACCGTCTACTGTTCATCCAGCCCTCCACACCACGGGGTCCTGTTCAACCACCCCTCCACGGGCACCCCTCCACCATCTACTGTTCATCCAACCCTCCACACCACGGGGTCCTATTCAACCACCCCTCCACAGGCACCCCTCCACCGTCTACTGTTCATCCAGCCCTCCACACCACGGGGTCCTCTTCATCCACCCCTCCACGGGCACCCCTCCACCGTCTACTGTTCATCCAACCCCCCCCGCGCGCGCAACGCTCACTGTTCATCCAATCGATCGGCTTTAGTTAGCAGCAGTAGCGAACGAATCACTCGATCGGGTTCTGTCGTGGGTTTGTCACGGCAGATGTCCTTGTGAAAGGACTTAGTCATGGAGCCATCGCTACGGGTTAGCTCAAATGGGTTAAACCGGACAAGGGGACACGGGGATTTTATACTAGTTCGATCCCTTCAAGGAAGGTAAAAGCCTATGTCTAGTTGTGATTGGTATTGCTAGGGTTTCGAAGGCCAGGGTCCCGAAGCCGGATCATAAACGTGTCTGTTTCGGTCTCCATCCTTCCTATCTTACAATACAAGTTACATCACTAGGTCGGTTTACATTTACAGGCTTTAACCCGCCTTTGGGCCTTGGGCCTTCGTGAAGCGCCATCATCCTTGCATCTTCATGGGCTTCTAAGCTTCAAGGAGTTAACCCGGCTATACTAGGCCGGTTTACATCCAGTAGTAATATCCCAAACATTAGGCCCAGATTGGTTTGAACTTGTTCATGTCAATCTTCTACACTTCGAAAAATTCTTCCCTCATCATCTTCACTTTGATCTTGTAAACCGCCGTGACGACATATTTCCAGATTATGATAAACCACCCTGACATCATCCATCCGTTGATGTCGAATATTACCTTCATTTAATGTGTATTCAGTCACCGAGGTGACACCTTTATTAACTTATCCATTTTTTGGGCTCCTCGATTCCCGCACTTGCCGTTTTATCGCTTCGCCTTATAAATAGGGGCAGAGGACTCCTTTCTTTTCTTTCTGCTACCCATTCATCTCTTCTTCTTCCTCTCGACGACCCCGCACTCGAGTGCCGCCATCATCTTCGAACCTCGCCTCTGCTTCGCCGTCGGCTGCTGCATCAACCTGTTCGCACCAGAGTTCCACAGGGACCTTCCGCTGCTTCTGCGGTCGCAGTAAGTCCTTTCCCCCTTCTTTCCTAGATCCATTAGGGTTTCCTTGCTGTTATTGAGGTTCATCAGAGCTTTTAGTGCTGTTCTTCCTTGGCCCATAGATGAGTGCTTCACACTTTTCGTATCCCTTGCCGTGGCTAATCTTCTGTTACCACCATAAATCCTTATGCGCAAAAGCTGATGTAATCCTTCATAAACTATTTCGGGTCTTACCCTTTTTAGGTAGAAATATTTTGCTTTCCTGTCTTACCTTAGATCCGAAATTTTCATATGTCTCTATGAAATCTGTTTCTCCTCACGCCAACATAGGAGGTTTAACCTTGTATAAGCAATCTATACCATTAGCCATCTGCTAAACCGGAGGAGCCTTTTACCTTCATAGTTATACTCTGGTTTAATAGTGTCTGAGTACCCCTGTCGTGGTACTACCTTTTATGCATTATTGCATTGATCTCTGGTTTATGCCATGTCGCCTATCAGGGCATATTTTACTCCCTTGCATCTTGTATGTTATCCTGTGTGATTTATAAACCGGCCTTTTGTTTCCAGCTCATTTGTTCCATGATGGCCAAGCAATTCACCGCTTGCAACTGGGCTCGTTCCCGGGTCACAGAGGAATAATTGAATGATATGGTCAGCATTGGCACTTTGGCTAAGAAAACTGAAATCAAATGGCGAGTTCCAGGAATAGAAAATCCTCCAACCCCAAGGCAGGGCGTGGTAGTTGTCTTTGTTGACCACATAGGCCGTGGCTTCAAACCGCCAGGGTCAAAGTTTTACCGATATGTGCTTGCCAGCTTCCAACTCCATCCTCAAGATATTGGTCCCAACTGAGTCTCCAATTTATGCAACTTCCAGGTCTTCTGTGAAGTATATTTATAAGAAGAACCAACCGCCGAGCTGTTCCGGGACTTCTTCATTTAAACTGGTGCACAGAATTTGTAAACGGCCCTAACACTGAACTTGGGGGTGTCAATTCAAAAGTGGAAAGAGGTTGAATTTCCTCATGCCAAATTGCACAGTCGTGCAAAAGAATGGAACCAAACTTGGTTTTACTGCAGAGATACATCCCCTGAAGATGAAAATCCCCTCCCCGGCTTTCGTGATCACAGACTATCCAACACCCATCCAATGCCACAACGCCTGAGCTCTTCAGAAAGGGCGAAATATGCCCCTCAACTTGCCAAACTCCAGGCCTTTATGGCGAACGGTTTAACAGGCATGGACATTGTGCGCTGTTGGATATCCTGGAGTATCTTGCCACTAAGCCAGTGTTCCGGTTTAATGTGTGAGTATACCGATGAGGTTGACGAACCTCAACGCCATTGTAACCTTCAATTATCTGAGGAAGAAGTCACTGAAGGTGTAAAGAAGATTCTGAATGAATCGGAACTGGCCTGTGGTCAAACCGGTCTGAGTCCCTTCTATGCCAAGAACAAACCGCCTATTGTAAGCATTATACCTCCTTTTCATCTCTAATATTTTTAGCTTATGCAACCTGTAATCCTTCTTCTGTGTATGTAGGGTGATGACCCCTTCTGGAAACGGAAAACCATAGAGAAAGTGGCAAAGACGACTGGGGATAAAGTGGTCAAGCCATCCCGCCCCAAAACCAAAGCCGTAAAACGGACGTCAAAACGGAAAACGGCTGACCGGATCAACATGGAGCTTGATGATGACACTGATGATCCAGAAGTTGAGGTAGAACTTGACTCACTTGGCTCTCTTTTCATGCATCTCATTAACAATGATCTTCCTCAGGAGGACGCAGAAGCTAGTCAAGCTAATGATGTAGAGGTAATTACCCTTTCCTCCGGCTCAGACTCTATGCCAACACAAAAAACTCGCCAAGCAGTCCGGAAAGTAAGCTTTTCTCATCCTCTTGCTCACTTTGATCCAACATTTGTTTTGAAGACTCAGCAGCATGAAGCTCGCCGGACAACACGGCGCAGTGGCCAGCAGGTCACTTCAGTCGGTTTACCTGATACCCCGGTTCGGAAGCGCCGGTCCGAGGTCTCTCCTACTTCTGACCATTCTTACCCCAAGGCAGGTTATTTCAGACAGCCTCTTAATCCGTCCGATCAAATTATCAGGTGACACCTCCTTCATCTTCTGGTGAATCGACATCAACTCAACTCCCCCCTTTGAAAACTGTGGCTGGGTAAGTTGTAAAAACCTTTCCTTTCAATGCGTCATAAATCCTTTGAATAGGTTGTTAATCCTTTTTTTATTCTGTTTGCAGGGCCAAAGCCAGACCCAGCAAGAAAGCTCGGGTCACCAATCCGCCCGAAGACCCGGTCGCCGAAGAAGAAGAACCAAGAGGTGAACCGGAACAAACTTGTGAACCGGAAGGCCCTCATCCTGAAGCTACTTCTGATGACCCGCTCCTGGAAGGCCAAAATACTGATGAGCCAATAGACACTGAGCCTGCCGCGCCCGATGCTGAACCGGCAGAACCAAACTGGGCTAGTCCGGTGAAAGATGCTAAAATTCCAATATCATCAACCAAAAACCCTGAAGGTCAAGGTGATGACATTATTATTACTGGAATAGGCCATAGCTCTCCTGGCCATCCTGTAGTTTTGGCTCAACATAGTGCCAAAGAAGAGCAGGCTGCTAGAGAAAAAGGCAAATGGAGCAGTGATTTGGCAAGTTATGCTCATCTCAACGCAGAGGAGCTTCACTCTGGCTTCATGAATCGCTTGCACGCAAACCGGGATTATGAAGCCGGTTTGGTAAATTTGATGAAGGAGCGATATGAGGTATTTTCTTCCTCCTCTGTATCTTGACTCATAGTCTGAAAATGCTAGCCCAAATAGCCCCCAAGGGCCGGGTTATAATGTGAATCATAACCCGGGTCTTCATAGCACTTTAAGCCACTGATAAGAACCAGATTTACCCTTTAGCCAATAGATATCTTTCTGCCGCGTATCCCCCAAAGGCCGGTTTAACTCTAGTAAGTTAATCCGGGTTTTAATCCATGCATCCATTTTTGAATCAACATACATTAGCCCCCAAGTGTCAAGGATAATGTTTAGACTGTTCTGGAGACTTGTATAAACTGTAGCAATTTAGAGCAAATAGGCATTAGCCCCCAAGTACGAAGTGCATAACCTGTTATGCGGTTTGTACTTAGAATATGTACGTATGCTGTCATTTGATATATCTTCAATGTTTGCAATCTGATATGAGGAATAAAGAGATCCGAAACATTGATTTGCAAAACAATGTGAAGTCCCAACAACAAGAAGCCAACAAAACCAAAGAGGAGCTGACGAAAGCCCTAGCCGCCATGGAAAAACTCAAAGAATCTTTCAACAAAGACCGTGCTGAATGGGAGATCGAGAAATCCAGTTTAATAAAGAGAGCCAAAGACGCCAAGGCTGCCTTGAAACCGGTTGTGGAGGAACAGGCTAGTTTGAAACGGCAAATTAACACTATGACTGCTGCAATCTTTGGTAAGTGTGCCCTTTATGTATTTGATATAACTTGTGGAACCTTATCTTTGACTAGAATGCTGATGTTAAACCATGAAAGGCACCCGGATTGCTCATCTTGGTATAGATATGCGCATGAAGCTCAAAGCGGCATATACATTGGTTGAACAGCTGTACTCTGGGTCTCAGCAGGCTATTTGCATGGCAGCTTACAACAAACCGGCCCCAACTTTGATTAAAGAAACACTTGAGAAGTTGGCCATGTTAACAGCCCGTATTGCCGAATCGAAGAGGGCAGCTGCCAGGTCCGGAGCTTTAACCGCACTTATTCGAGCCAAAGCCTGGATTCCAGACCTTGAAGCGGATGATATCATTAAAGGATATCCAGGTGCGAAGGAAGACGGTTCAAACTTTCATAACGATGACCTCCGGCAGTTAACCAAATAGATGCGGCCAGTAGCCAGCAAACTGGCCGATGATACAGACTTGTCCCATTTTCAACCGGTTTATGATGCTGAAGGGAAAAGACAACCGGCCGACATCCATGAAGTTGAAGAACTTGTGCCTCCGATTCGTAAGCACACTTATGCTCCTGATATCAACCCCTCCAATCTTATCCATGAGGAAGCAGTATTTCAAGATTTAACTGGAATCGATTGGTCGACGGTTGATTTCCAGCGTCTGGGGAGGGATGAAGAAGTGCCCACACCAACTGACCCTCAACCATCAAACCTTCCAGATGAAGCGTCCTAAACCGTTCGCCGGTTTACTGTCTACTGTGTGCCAACCTTGTGAAAAACAATTATGCCATTGGAGCCGCTTTGAAATCTTCTTGTAATAAGATAGCCAAAACTCTGTTATTTGCCATGCCATCGAGCATGTTTTGTAATTCCTCATGATGACTTTTGCCACCTTTTGCGATATATTTATTCACAACCCATGATGAATTGTGTTCCTGGGTACAACAAGTCAAAAGTAGCTAGCAGTTTACCGCTAGACAGGTCATAATGTCCAGGAAGTATATAAGACATAGATGAGATAATCGAAGTGTTTGTACAAAAAGCAATATACATAACTTACCTCATTGGCTGACCAACGGTGTATACGGCAAAGGTGTTAATACCAGTCTAGAACGTTGATAACCCCATCTTTTTAATGCCGATCTATATATTAAACCGGACCGGGATAACTACCGGGTTTTGTTTATAACACTGGTGGTTTAGTCAAACCAGACTGGGTCAATAAACACCGGCTTATAATTGATGATGCGCCGATAACTTGTAGTTGAAAAGCAAGCTGGGTCAAGGATGCCGGTTTATCAAAAAATACTTATGAACTTCAACAAATAAAACTCAAAAAGGAAAATATGCAAGGCTTTTTATGAGCTGCCAGGCTCCAAATCAAGGCTTTTCATGGGCTGCCAGGCCTCTGAGTTAAACCATTTAACAAAGCCTTTTAAGATGGGCCTCCAATTAACCAATCATCATTTTAACTTTGATAAGTTCAGGGTCTATAAAAGATTGACATGTCAAACGTTCGATGAGTCCTACCAGGATTACCTGGACAGGAGTGGCTTACTTGATGAAGGCAGGTTAACCCGGGTTTTTAGGTGAATACACCAGGCCTCAAAGCCGTGGCTTGATAGCCAATTACAAGGGTCCTTTCAAACTCTTTGTTGCTTTGAAAAAAGAGCCCCCAAGTAACTTTGTGGGTTGTGCTCAGTGTGTGCCCATGTTTGAGTCTGTGCTTTGTGCAACACTCTCTTTGGCTCCACATATTTTTCTTTTGTGGCCTAAATGCCTATCAAGAGGTGTAGCTATGGTGTGATAACAACCAAGCCCCCTAGTGATATCCCTTCATGGTTTCAAAACCGATCAAGAGGTGTAGCTGTGGTTCAAATATGACCAAGCCCCCAAGTGATTTTTTTATATCCGTGCAACTGCTAAGACCGGATTAATTAAAACTCCGCTTTGTCAATTAACTCGTATAACACACACAAGATGTAAAAAGAACAGATATCCCGCTTATAACGGAGGCTCCGGTTTATTATATGATATATACATTGTCATAAATATGTACAGATGAAGAGCCTATGGCTTCAAGTATAGTAAGGCCGAGGGAGAGCTATGTTCCATGGCCGCTTGGTCTCCTCCTCCGATTCATGTGAGTCTTTATGCTCTCAAACATCAATGAGGTAGTAAGACCCATTGTGCAGATTTTTGCTGACCACAAAGGGTCCTTCCCAAGGTGGGGATAACTTGTGCATATCAGTCTGATCCTGGATGAGCCGGAGCACCAAATCGCCTTCTTGAAAGGTTCTGGTTTTATCCCGGCGGCTGTGATAACGTCGGAGATCTTGTTGATAAATCGCCGATCGTGCTGCTGCAAGATCACGCTCTTCATCCAACAGGTCCAGAGAATCCTGACATGCCTTCTCATTATCAGTTTCAACATAAGCTGTCACACGGGGCGAGTTGTGACAGATGTCACTAGGAAGAACGGCCTCCGCTCCATAGACCATGAGGAAAGGTGTGTAACCCGTAGACCTATTGGGAGTGGTGTTGATGCTCCATAACACAGAAGGTAACTCCTCAACCCAAAAACCCGGTGTCCACTTTAAGGGAACCATAAGCCTGGGTTTGATACCCCGTAGAATTTCTTGATTTGCCCTCTCTGCTTGACCATTAGATTGGGGGTGAGCCACCGACGCTAGATCGAGCCGGATGAGCTCACGTTGACAAAATTTTTCCATCTCCCCCTTTGACAAGTTAGTACCATTATCGGTTACAATGTTGTGTGGAAAACCAAACCGGAATATCACCTTCTTGATGAATTGAACCGCCGTGGCTGCATCACACTTGCTGACTGGCTCTGCCTCCACCCATTTGGTGAATTTATCAACTGCTACTAACAGGTGGGTCTTTTTGTCCTTAGATCGCTTGAAGGGTCCAACCATATCAAGCCCCCAAGTTGCAAACGGCCACATAATTGGAATCATCCGCAACTCTTGAGCCGGAACGTGCACACGGCGGGCGAATTTTTGACACCCGTCACATCTCTTGACTAAATCTTCCGCATCAGCATGCGCCGTCAACCAGTAAAAACCATGGCGAAAAGCTTTAGCAACCAAAGACTTTGAACTGATGTGGTGACCGCAGTCCCCTTCATGGATTTCTCGCAAAATATCACAACCTTCTTGAGGAGAAACACAACGCTGAATTGCTCCTGAAATGCTGCAGCGATGTAACTCCCCGTTGAGTGTGGTCATGGACTTGGAACGCCGGCTTATCTGTCGGGCCAACGTTTCATTATCTGGCAACTCGCCCCAGTTCATGTAAGCCAGATATGGGATTGTCCAATCCGGTATGGCATGCAGAGCTGCCACCAACTGAGCCTCCGGATCAGGAATACCCAAATCTTCTTCGGTTGGCACCTTGACTGACGGATTATGCAACACATCAAGAAAGACATTGGTGGGACCGGTTTACACTCGGAACCAGGACGACTTAAAGCGTCCGCCGCTTCATTCTTCCGCCGGTCTATATGGTCCACCTGACAACCCTTAAAGTGACCAGCCACTGTGTCCACCTCTCGCCGATATGCAGCCATGAGTGGGTCCTTAGAGTCCCAGGTGCCAGACACCTGTTGAGCCACTAGATCTGAATCGCCAAAGCACTTAACCCGGATCAAATTCATCTCCTTAGCCATCCGAAGACCGTGGAGCAAAGCCTCATATTCAGCTGCATTGTTAGTACAAGGGAACAATAAACGGAGGACATAACAAAACTTGTCACCTCGTGGGGAAGTTAGTATGACTCCAGCCCCCGAGCCCTCCAACTGTCTGGACCCATCGAAATGAATAGTCCAATATGTATTATCGGGTTTCTCTTCAGGTGCCTGTAACTCCGTCCAATCATTGATGAAGTCCACGAGTGCCTGGGATTTGATCGCCGTGCGGGGTATATATTTGAGCCCATGAGGTCCAAGCTCAATAGCCCACTTGGCAATCCGGCGAGTTGCTTCTTTGTTTTGAATGATATCGCCCAGAGGAGTTGAACTGACCACTGTGATGGGATGGCCCTGAAAATAATGTTTAAGCTTCCGGCTTGCCATAAATACTCCATACACCAGCTTCTGCCAATGCGGATACCTCTGCTTTGACTCAATGAGCACATCGCTGATATAATAAACTGGCCGTTGAACCGGATATTCCTTGCCAAGCTCCTTGCGCTCTACCACAATGGCTACGCTAACAACCCAGGCGTTAGCAGCCACATATAGTAATAACGGCTCTTTATCGATCGGCGCTGCAAGCACGGGCGGTTCAGCTAGCTGCCTCTTCAGATCCTCGAACGCTTTATCAGCTACCTCGCTCCAGACAAAGTTATCTATTTTCTTGAGCATCTGATATAAGGGGATGGCCTTCTCTCCAAGGCGACGGATAAATCGGCTCAAGGCTGTAAGCCGGCCGGCCAGACGTTGAACATCATTGATACATGCCGGTTTAGCCAAGGATGTAATTCCTGCAATTTCTTCCGGATTAGCCTCAATGCCTCTGTTTGACACCAGAAAACCCATGAGCTTGCCTGCTGGGACACCAAAGACACACTTCTCCGGATTGAGTATCATCTTTTAAACCCTGAGATTGTCAAAGGTTTCTCTCAAATCATCTATCAATGTCTCCTCCTTTCTGTACTTCACCACAATATCATCCAGATATGCATGAACATTGCGCCCAATTTGCTTATGAAGGCAATTCTGAACACAGCGCTGGTAAGTTGTCTGGGCACTCTTGAGTCCAAAAGGCATGGAAACATAGCAGAAGGCTCCAAAGGGAGTTATGAAAGTTGTCTTCTCCTGGTCCTTAACTGCCATCTTGATCTGGTGATAACCAGAATACGCATCCAGAAAACACAAACGGTCACAACCTGCCGTTGCATCAATTATCTGATCAATGCGAGGGAGAGCAAAGGGGTCTGCAGGGCAAGCTTTGTTTAAATCTGTGTAATCCACACACATACGCCAAGTGCCGTTTTTCTTAAGAACCAGCACCAGATTAGCCAACCACTCTGGATGAAAGACCTCTACAATAAACCCTGCAGCCAACAGACGGGCTACCTCTTCACCAATAGCCTTATGCCTTTCCTCATTGAAGCGGCGGAGAAACTGCTGGACCGGTTTAAACTTAGGATCAATGTTAAGTGTGTGCTCAGCGAGTTCCCTCGGTACACCTGGCATGTCAGAAGGTTTCCATGCAAAGATGTCCCGATTCTCACGGATGAACTCAATGAGCGCGCTTTCCTATTTGGGATCCATGTTAGCACTGATGCTGAACTGTTTGGATGAATCGCCAGGAACAAAGTCAACCATCTTAGTATCTGTGGCCGATTTAAACTTCAATGCTGGATCGTGTTCCGTAGTTGGCTTTTTCAAAGAGGTCATGTCTGCCGGATCAACTTGCTCCTTATAGAATTTCAGCTCCTCCGTGGCACAAACCGACTCAGCATAAGCGGCATCACCTTCCTCACATTCCAAAGCAATCTTTCTGCTTCCGTGTACTGTGATAGTCCCCTTATGACCTGGCATTTTAAGCTGTAAATAAACATAACATGGCCTTGCCATGAATTTAGCATAAGCCGGCTGCCCAAACAAGGCATGGTACGGACTTTTGATTTTTACCACCTCAAACATCAATGTTTCTAACCTTGAATCATAATCATCTCCAAAAGCCACCTATAAGGCTATCTTGCCAACAGGATATGCAGACTTACCAGGCACCACGCCATGAAAAACGGCATTTGACGGTTTAATATTCTTACCTGTCAACCCCATACGACGGAATGTGTCATAATATAGAATGTTGATACTACTTCCGCCATCCATGAGCACTTTAGTAAACTTGTATCCCCCGACTTGCGGGGCTACCACCAGGGCCAAGTGACCCGGATTATCAACCCGAGGTGGGTGATCCTCCCTACTCCACAAAATGGGTTTCTCAGACCATCGTAAATATTGAGGCACTGCCGGTTCAACAGAGTTTACTGCCCTTTTGTAAAGTTTCTGATCACGCTTACACAAACTAGTGGTGAAAACATGATATTGCCCGCTATTTAGCTGCTTGGGATTGCTCTGGTAACCCGACTGCTGCTGTTGCTGCTGATTCCCCTGATGATTGTAGCCTCCCTGCTTGCTTTGGTGCCCTTGATTGATGTGTCCGGTTTGGTTGCCTTGAAACCCTGAATCGGAACCACCACCTCCGTAACCCGGCCCGTGGAAACCACCTCCTGAACCGTCGGGCGGGCCATTATCATACTGGAACATATTGGAATTCTTGAAATCTCGCATGATATAACAGTCCTTCCAAAGATGCGATGTTGGCTTGTCCTTTGATCCATCATTTGGACAGGGCTGATTTAACAGGCGCTCCAAATTGGGGCCTGAACCTCCTCCCCTCTGGGGCTGCTTGCCCTTACGGCGCTGGCCATTCTCCTGAGCATTGGTGTTAGCAACAAAGTCCAAGCTGTTGTCGGCCTTGCGCTTACCGCTGTTCCCATGGCCTGCCGGATTAGGCTGCCGACCCTTGGCGTTGCCGTTCTTTTTCCCTTTCTCCGGTTTGTCCTCCTCTGAATCCGGGTCCTTGGTATTATCTGAATCAGCGTATTTAACCAAAGCGGCCATGAGCATTGACATATCGTTGAAGTGACGTTTGAGCCTTCCTAATTTCTGTTTGAGCGGCTTGAAACGGCAATTGCCCTCTAATGTTAACACTGCGGTGTCTGCATTGATACGATCTGATGAGTGCAAAATCGCTGAGACCCGTTTAACCCAATGGGTCGTGGACTCCCCTTCCTCTTGGACACAAGCGGCCAGATCCACGATTGACATTGGCTACTTACAAGTATCTTTGAAATTCTAGATAAACTGGTGCTTCAATTCGGCCCAAGATCCGATAGAGTTAGTTGGCAAGCTCTTCAACCAAGTACGAGTTGTTCCTTGCAACATCATGGTGAAATATTTAGCACACACTGCCTCATCCACATCTAACATCTCCATTGCCATCTCATAGCTCTCCACCCACGCCTCTGGTTGCAAATCGGCGGTGTAATTTGGTACCTTACGAGGTCCATTGAAGTCCTTGGGCAGTCTCACATTACGAAAAGCGGGGCTGAGACACGGCACCCCTAAGGAACTGAACACCACACCTGGCTCTACTGAGCCGTAGGGTGAACCGAAGTATGTTCTCGTGCTCCGTGTCGAGCTGCCAACTCGGCCTCTCGACCTGCGCGGCCATGGGCCACAATATCCTGCGCATTAGCGCCTCCCCCTGCCGGGTTGTTTCCTCGCTGCGAATTTCGGCGACGTGCACTGCTGCACACAGCCGGTTCGTCCTCCATGTGTCTGCTATAGCTCCGGCTTGGACAGGGATTGGAATGAATCCTCTCAAGACTGTGTGAATACGCCTGCTGTTGATTAAGCATTGTTTGAAGGAGATTCCTGGCCCGACGTGCTTCCACCACAACTGGTGACTCGCCGTCGGTTGGGAGGGCTGCCAGGCGTGAAGCGGCGGCCACAATATTGTCCAACGGGATGGAATAATGCCCGGGAGGTGTTGGTACATACCGTGGCACAACGTTGTTCTGGCGAGGCGGGTCCATCATGCGCGGTTGAACCGGCGCTCCTGTTCTCGGTGCCTCCTCCCGGTTTAGTACGGGTTGGTTACCAGCTCCTGCTCCCGGTGTGTTGAAGAGATTCTGCGGCTCATAAACCGATGGGAGACGCGATCGGTACCTTCTTCTCATGACTTCCTCTGAAGCATTCTGATCCAGCCTAATCCGGTAGGCCTGTGCTTCCAATTCAGCCCGCTCTGTAGCCATCCTAGCGTTCTCTGTCGCCAGGTCCGCTTTAGCTTGAGCTACCTGATCTTTCACTTTTGCAATCTCCGCATTGTGCTGATCCCTGGCTACTGCATCCACCTCTGCGGCCATCAACGTTGCCAAAGCGTCGAACAAATCAGACAAGACTTGGGCTGGAGGCGGCGCAGAGCTTCCTACCCCTGCCGGCATAGCCGTTATTGAACCGGAGAGTATTGCTGCGGCGGTCGATGAATGAGGCGCTGATTGTGTGCCGGCCATGAAGATGGCGGCCCGGTTTGGCAGATCAGGGGAATCCGGAATACTGTTGCCCTCGGATCCTCCATCAATCCGGCCGTCTTGCAACTGATAAAGCGATTCATTCTCTCTAGAAGACTCGTCGTCAGAACATACCACGGTCTCTCCATCGGACACCGGACCGTCCTCATATCTCGATCCATGGGTGACACCTACGAAAAGATGCCTTGCCTCGGGCTGAACCGGCGAAGAACTTGCACGCCGAGCCGTTTCGATGATGTCGGTGCAGATGTCTGGCTTAGGGGCCGGTTCGCCGATCTTGCCGATGAAGACGTGAATCCCACCGAAGGGGACCAGGTACCCATACTCGATTGAGTCGGCCTCGGGAACCCATCCTGCATTGTCGATGTAGAGCTTGCCGCGACGACTCTTCGTCATCCGGCCCACAGCGTATCCCTTAAGTCCATCAAAGCTGCCCTTCAAGAACTCAAAACCATCGTGCGATAGCCCCACGGTGGGCGCCAACTGTCGTGGGTTTGTCACGACAGATGTCCTTGTGAAAGGACTTAGTCGTGGAGCCATCACTACGGCTAAGCTCAGAGGGGTTAAACCGGACAAGGGGACATGGGCATTTTATACTAGTCCGGCCCCTTCAAGGAAGGTAAAAGCCTACGTTTAGTTGTGATTGGTATTGCTAGGGTTTCGAAGGCTAGGGAGTGAATCCGCTTTGTCTGGCTCTCGAGTTGTTGTCTGTCCCTAAACCGCTACCGGGTCGTCCCTTTATATACTTAGGTTGACGCCCGCCCGGCTACAGAGTCCGGAAGCCGGATCATAAACGTGTCCGGTTCGGTCTCTATCATTCCTATCTTACAGTACAAGTTACATAACTAGGTCGTTTTACATTTACATGCTTTAACCCGCCTTCGGGCCTTGGGCCTTCGTGAAGCGCCATCATCCTTGCATCTTCATGGGCTGCTAAGCTTCAAGGAGTTAACCCGGCTATACTAGGCCGGTTTACATCCAGTAGTAATATCCCCAACAGGTTTAGTTAACAGCCATCGATCGATCGCTTGGGTTCAGTAACGTGTAGCCTGCAGTGCAATCGCTCGGGTTCAGTTAGAGCCCAACGCCTCACGCAGGTTCAGTTAGAGCCAACGCCTTGCACACACGCGCGCACGTGTACGAGAGAAGCGCGCATCGCTCGGCCCCCGACCTCCCACCGTAACCGGGAACTCCCCAAAATTTTCCTCCCCCACGCTTCTACCATGGTTTTTTCTGTCATGGACGGCCCAAAGAATGTCATGCAGCTGCGTCTCCGGCCCGCCCAGGACGAAAAGCCCATTTTTTGTCATGATTTTTTGTCAAAGACGTAGGAGCCAACCACATCTATGATGATACCGGGTTCTGTCACAATTATCATCATAGAAGTGTCATATGTATGATAGAAAAAAAATTCGTTCGGCCTAAAATGTCACGGATGTGTCTTTTTTTGTAGTGATAGTTAGCACAAGTCTAATAGTTGCAGCGTTAACAACTAGACTAAAGGTGTCCTCATAATCTAGATCATAATGTTGTTTAAAGCCTTTTGCAGCTAGACGTGCCTTATACCTGTCAATGGAGCCATCTGCCTTTTTTTAACTCTATAAACCCATTTGCAGTCAATAATATTTTTACCTCGTTTTTCTGGCACAAGGTGCCATGTTTTATTTTTCATGAGTGCAGAGTATTTTTCATCCATTGCATTTTTCCACTTTGAGTCTCCAAATGCATCTTCGAAACTAGTTGGTTCTCCTGCAACACACAACATGCCATAGGGTATAGTTCCATCAGTTCGGACTTTTGGATTTTTTATACCTTTTTGTAGGCGAGTCATCACACGTGAAGTTGGCACTGGCTGTGGTTGAACAGGTGGTACTGTTTGCTGCACAGGAGATAGCATAGGTGACCGCGTCACAGAAGATCCGGAGGAACTGCCAAACTCGCTTTGCACAGCAGATCCGGCCCCAAACTCGGTAGCCCCCCGTGTAGTCATGCTAGCACTCGCTGGATCAGCCTTTGCAGATCGACATGCCACAGAGGATCCCACAGGCGTCGCTGTCTCCTCAGCGCGTGTGGGGGAAGGCGATCCTGACCCTACCGCGTTAGGCTGGGGGCAGTTCGCCACTGGCTGCGCATGATCCGTAGTCGATCTCCGCGCGCAATCCGAGGGCGCCAGTCGTTGCGGAGTTGCGGACTGCTCCAAATCAGCCTCGTGATCTGCACCTGCCTCCTGATTCTCCAACACATGCAATATAGGACCATTTTGCATTAAATCTTGAGCATTTTGAGAACCATTTTCTCCTGCGGTTTCTGCATGGATCTGCACAGGACAAGATGCAAAACTAGAACTGGTTGGGTTATCATCTTGGTTAGTACAATTGTCGCTCCCTTGCTCAAAATTTGGAAGGCTAGGAGGAAGAAAAAGGATTTCTTTCTTGAGAATGGCTCTGGCATTTGGGTGTAGAGATGCAAAGGGAAATATAGACTCATCAAAGACAACATCACGGGATACGTAAACTCTGCCACTAGCAATATCAAGACATTTTACTGCTTTGTGAATAGGACTATATCCTAGGAAGACACACTTTTTGGAACAGAATGCAAGCTTAAGAGAATTATATGGTCGTAGGTTGTGCCAGCACGCTGCTACGTCTCGAGCTAGCGTTGGTTTTCCCCGAAGAGGAGGGGGTGATGCAGCACAGTAGCGTAAGTATTTCCCTCAGTTTTTTAGAACCAAGGTATCAATCAAGTAGGAGGTCACCCGCAAGTCCCTTGTACCTGCACAAACCGGTAGCAACTCGCAACCAACGCTTAGGGGTTGTCAATCGCTTCATGGTCACTTACGAGAGTGAGATCTGATAGAGATAATATTTTTGGTATAAAGATGCAAAGTGAAAAGTAAAAGCAAAACAAGTAAAATAAAGTAATGGAGATTGATATGATGAGAATAGACCCGGGGGCCATAGGTTTCACTAGTGGCTTCTCTCAAGAGCATAGATATTCTACGGTGGGTGAACAAATTACTGTTGAGCAATTGATAGAATTTAGCATAGTTATGAGGTTATCTAGGTATGATCATGTATATAGGCATCACGTCCGTGACAAGTAGACCGACTCCTGCCTGCATCTACTACTATTACTCCACTCATCGACCGCTATCCAGCATGCATCTAAAGTATTAAGTTAAAAACAGAGTAACGCCTTAAGCAAGATGACATGATGTAGAGGAATAAATTCATGCAATATGATAAATACCCCATCTT
>NC_053026.1:607177666-607200183 GCF_003073215.2 Triticum urartu | reverse complement strand
TGAACAAATTACTGTTGAGCAATTGATAGAATTTAGCATAGTTATGAGGTTATCTAGGTATGATCATGTATATAGGCATCACGTCCGTGACAAGTAGACCGACTCCTGCCTGCATCTACTACTATTACTCCACTCATCGACCGCTATCCAGCATGCATCTAAAGTATTAAGTTAAAAACAGAGTAACGCCTTAAGCAAGATGACATGATGTAGAGGAATAAATTCATGCAATATGATAAATACCCCATCTTTTTATCCTTGATGGCAACAATACAATACGTACCTTGCAACTCTTTCTGTCACTGAGTAAGGACACCGCAAGATTGAACCCAAAGCTAAGCACTTCTCCCATTGCAAGAACTACCAATCTAGTTGGCCAAACCAAACGGATAATTCAAAGAGACTTGCAAAGATAACTCAATCATACATAAAAGAATTCAGAGAAGATTCAAGTATTATTCATAGATAAGTTGGATCATAAACCCACAATTCATCGGTCTCAACAAACACACCGCAAAAAGAAGATTACATCGAATAGATCTCCACGAGAGAGGGGGAGAACATTGTATTGAGATCCAAAAAGAGAGAAGAAGCCATCTAGCTACTATCTATGGACCCGAAGGTCTGAAGTAAACTAGTCACACTTCATCGGAAGGGCTATGGTGTTGATGTAGAAGCCCTCCGTGATGGATGCCCTCTCCGGCGGAGCTCCGGAACAGGCCCCAAGATGGGATCTCGTGGATACAGGAAGTTGCGGTGGTGAAATTAGGTTTTTGGCTCCGTCTTTGGTCTAATGGGGGTACGTAGGTATATATAGGAGGAAGGAGCACGTCGGTGGTGCTCTGAGGGGCCCACAAGGCAGGGGGCGCGCCTAGGGGGCCCTCCACCCTCGTGACCTCCCCGGAAACTTCTTGGAGTAGGGTCAAAGTCTCTTGGATCATGTTCGATCAGAAGATCACGTTCCCGAAGGTTTCATTCCATTTGATATTCTGTTTCCTCGAAATACTGAAATAGGCAAAAGATAGCAATTCTGGGCTGGGCCTCCGGTTAATAGGTTAGTCCCAAAAATAATATAAAAGTGGAAAATAAAGCCCAATATAGTCCAAAACAGTAGATAAAGTAGCATGGAGCAATCAAAAATTATAGATACATTAGAGATGTATCACACGCACAACCAAAGACACGTAAGGATTTGTAATCAGGTGTGGTGTCATAAAGACGCGTGACAGGAGTTTCAAACTTGATGACTTTACTGGGAAGTAAATTAATGAGGTAAGTGCCAGTCAAGAATGCTTCATCCCAAAATTTTAGTGGCATAAATGCATTTGCAAGTAGTGCTAGGCCTACTTCAATGACATGGCGACGCTTTCTTTCAGCAGAGCTGTTTTGCTGCTGTGCATGAGGGCATGAGACATGATGGGAGATACCCATTTGCTAAAAAAAGGAATTTAACTTCTTGTACTCACCCCCAGTCAGTTTTCATAGCAATGATCTTAGTGTTCAGTCGCCTATCAACAAGATTCTTAAAATTTGAGAAAACTTGAAACACTTCAGACCTCTTTTTGAGAAGATAGATCCAAGTATATTTACTGTAATCATCAATGAAACTTACATAGTATGAGTATCTACCAACTGAAGTGGGAGTTGGCCCCCAAACATCTGAGAAAACAAGTTGTATGGGTGCAGTAGATATGCTCGTAGATACAGGATATGGTAGCTGATGACTTTTAGCTTGCATACATGGATCACACACTGACTCAATACTAGACTCATTTGAGTAGGGGAGTTTATTTTTGCTAAGAAAAAACTTGACAATAACTGAAGAAGGATGCCCTAGACGACTATGCCACTTTGATGATGTAGGCTTGATGGCGATAAGCGCTTGTTTATTAAACGATGACGATGACGAAGATATGAGAGGATAAAGACCTCCCACGCACTTGCCCCTAAGAAGTATTCTCCTCGTGTCCAAGTCCTTGACCAAAAAGAAATAGGGGTAGAATTCAATAAGGACACGATTGTCTCGAGTAAAACGATGAACAGAAAGAAGATTTTTGTATGTTTGGGGCACACGAAGAACTTTGTTAAGATGTAATGTTTTTGTAGGGGTTTGAACAATTGAATGACCAATATGAGTGACATTCATACCAGAACCACTTGTGGTGTGCACTTGATCTTACCCGTGATACTTGTCTCTTATCGTCAGCCTGTCCAGCTCGCCGGTGATGTGGTGTGTGGCGCCGGTGTCCGCATACCAGTTCGTGTCAACGCCATAGGAGTCGGTGACAATATTTTCCCCCTTATCCTCATGCTCATCATCATCATACCTATGCCAGCAGTCTCAAGCACCTCCTGGATGGTGCTTAAGATAGATCTGACACTCCGGGTAGTCACGGGGTTGCTACTGACGTTGCTGCTGTGGGCGACCGCGGCCGCCGCCGCTACCGCCGTGGCCACTAGAGGGAGTTGGAGAGGGACGCCTGCCTCGGCCGCGCCCCCTACTGTTGCCGCGACCGCGACCCCTGCTGTAGCCACGTCCGTGCCCTCTGTACACCATGTTGGCAGAGGAGTTGAAGCCGGCGTCTGCACCGACGTCGAGCATCTCCACCCGCTGATCAAATGCCACGAACTAGGTGAAGAGCTCATGAACGGTGATCATGGACTTGACCCGCACCAATGGCCGCCACGACGGGATCATAGTCTCTGTCAAGGCTGGCAAGGACATAATCCACCATCTCCGGATCCGAGACCGGCCGACCCACTGCAGCAAGCTCATCTCCCAGATTTTTCATCCAGGCCATGAAGGCATTGTAGGACATGGATCTCTTCTTTGTGTTGGTGATTGCGATCTGCAAATTTGTGATGCAAGATTGGGACTGCGAGGCACAAAGTTTTGTGATGGCAGTCCAAAGATCAAAGGTCATTTCCTTATCCATGACTTGGGCGAGGATCTCTTTCGAGAAAGAGTTCAGAAGATGGCTCAGGACTTGCTCGTCCTTTGAGACCCACTGCGCATACAGAGGGCTGTTAGGGAACGCAGTAATTTCAAAAAAATTCCTACGCACACGCAAGATCATGGTGATGCATAGCAACGAGATGGGAGATTATCGTCTACATACCCTCATAGACCGTAAGCGGAAGCATTATGACAACGATGTTGATGTAGTCATACGTCTTCACGATCGACCAATAGCAAAACCTGGATGCTCATATTGGTTCCTACATATTGTACGAAGATCTTTATCGGTCAAACCGCATAACGATATACGTTGTTCCCTTTGTCATCAGTATGTTACTTGTCCAATCTCAATACCTATTTCAATCTCGTTACCGGCAAGTCTCTTTACTTGTTCTGTAATGCTACATCCCGTAACTAACTCATTAGCTACTTTGCTTGCAAGGCTTATAGTGATGTATATTACCGAGAGGGCCCAGAGATACCTCTCCGACAATCGGAGTGACAAATCCTAATCTTGATCTATGCCAACTCAACAAACACCATCGGAGACACCTGTAGAGCACCTTTATAATCACCCAGTTACGTTGTGACGTTTGGTAGCACACAAAGTGTTCCTCCGATATTCAGGAGTTGCATGATCTCATAGTCATAGGAACATGTATAGTTATGGAGAAAGCAATAGCAACAAACTAAACGATCATCGTGCTAAGCTAACGGATGGGTCAAGTCAATCACATCCTTCTCTAATGATATGATCTCGTTAATCAAATGACAACTCATGTCTATGGTTAGGAAACATAACCATCATTGATTCAATGAGCTAGTCAAGTAGAGGCAAACTAGTGACACTCTGCTTGTCTATGTATTCACACATGTACTAAGTTTCCGGCTAATACAATTCTAGAATGAATAATAAACATTTATCATGATATAAGGAAATATTAACAACAACTTTATTATTGCCTCTAGGGCATATTTCCTTCAGTCTCCCACTTGCACTAGAGTCAATAATCCAGTTCACATCGTCATGTGATTTAACACCAATAGTTGACATCTTTATGTGATTAGTTCACATCTCCATGTGACTAACACCCAAAGGGTTTACTAGAGTCAATAATCTAGTTCACATCGCTATGTGATTAACACCCAAAGAGTGATCATGTTTTGCTTGTGAGAGAAATTTAGTCAACAGGTCCGCCACATTCAGAGCCGTATGTATTTTGTAAATTTTCTATGTCTACAATGCTTTGCACGGAGCTACACTAGCTAATTGCTCCCACTTTCAATATGTATCTAGATCGAGACTTAGAGTCATCCGGATCGGTGTCAAAGCTTGCATCGACGTAACTCTTTACGACGAACTCTTTTATCACCTCCATAACCGAGAAAAATTTCCTTAGTCCTCTAAGGCTAATTTTGACCGTTGTCCAGTGATCCACTCCTGGATCACTATTGTAACCTCTTGTCAAACTTATGGTGAGGTACACAATAGGTCTGGTACACAGCATAGCATACTTTGTAGAACCTATGGCTGAGGCATAGGGAATGACTTTTCATTCTCTTTCTATTTTCTGCCATGGTCGGGTTTTGCGTCTTTACTCAACTTCACACCTTGCAACACAGACAATAACTACTTCTTTGACCGTTCCATTTTGAACTACTTCAAAATCTTGTCAAGGTATGTACTTCATTGAAAATATATCAAGTGTCTTGATATATCTCTATAATCTTGATGCTTAATATGTAAGTAGCTTCACCGAGGTGTTTCTTTGAAAAACTCCTTTCAAACACTCCTTTATGCTTTCAAGAAAATTCTACAGTATTTCCAATCAACAATATGTCATTCACATATACTTATCAGAAATGTTGTAGTGCTCCCACTCACTTTGTTGTAAATAGAGGCTTCACCGCAAGTCTATATAAAACCATATGCTTTGATCACTTTATCAAAGCATATTTTTCAAGTCTGAGATGCTTACACAGTCCATAGATGGATCGCTGGAGCTTGCTCACTTTGTCAGCACATTTAGGATTGACAAAACCTTCTGGTTGCATCATATACAACTCTTCTTTAAGAAATCCATTAAGGAATTCAGTTTTGACATCCATTTGCCAGATTTCATAAAATGCGGCAACTGCTAACATGATTCGAACGGACTTTTAAGCATCGATACGAGTGAGAAAATCTCATCATAGTCAACACCTTGATCTTGTTGAAAATGTTTTGCGACAATTCGAGCTTTGTAGATAGTAACACTACTATCATCGTCCGTCTTCCTCTTGAATATCCATTTATTCTCAATGACTCACCGATCATCGGGCAAGTCAATCAAAGTCCATACTTTGTTCTCATACATGGATCCCGTCTCAGATTTCATGGCCTCAAGCCATTTTGAGGAATCGGGGCTCATCATCGCTTCCTCATAGTTCGTAGGTTCATAATGGTCTAGTAACATGACTTCCAGAATAGGATTACCGTACCACTCTGGTGCAGACCGTACTCTGGTTGACCTACGAGGTTAGGTAGTAACTTGATCTGAAGTTTCATCATGATCATTATTAGCTTCCTCACTAACTGGTGTAGGAATCACTGGAACTGATTTCTGTGATGAACTACTTTCCAATTCGGGAGAAGGTACAATTACCTCATCAAGTTCTACTTTCCTCCCACTCACTTCTTTCGAGAGAAACTCCTTCTCTAGAAAGGATCCGTTCTTAGCAACTAATATCTGCTTCGGATCTGTGATAGAAGGTGTACCCAATAGTTACTTTTGGGTATACTATGAAGATGCACTTTTCCGATTCGGTTTGAGCTTATCAGAATGAAACTTTTTCACATAAGCATCGCAACCACAAACTTTAAGAAATGGCAGCTTAGGTTTCTTGCTAAACCACAGTTCATACAGTGTCATCTCAACGGATTTGGATGGTGCTCTATTTAACGTGAATGCAGCTGTCTCCAATGCATAACCCCAAAACGATAGTGGTAAATCGGTAAGAGACATCATAGATCGCACCATATCCAATAAAGTACGATTACAACGTTCCTACACACCATTATGCTGTGGTGTTCTAGGTGGCGTGAGTTGCAAAACTATTCCACATTGTTTCAAATGAAGACCAAACTCGTAACTCAAATATTTGCCTCTGCGGTCGGATCATAGAAACTTTATTTTCTTCTTACGGTGATTTTCCACTTCACTCTGAAATTCTTTGAACTTTTGAAATTTTTCAGAGTTATGTTTCATTAAGTAGATATACCCATATCTGCTCAACACTTACCTGCCGCGAGCCTCAACACTTACCGGATCGCATACATCAGTATGTATTATTTCCAATAAGTCAGTTGCTCACTCCATTGTTCCGAAGAATGGAGTCTTAGTCATCTTGCCCATGAGGCATGGTTCACAAGCATCAAGTGATTCATAATCAAGTGATTTCAAAAGTCCATTGATAACCCACAAGTATAGGGGATCGCAATAGTTTTCGAGGGTAGAGTATTCAACTGAAATTTATTGATTCGACACAAGGGGAGCCAAGGAATATTCTCCAGTATTAGCAGCTGAGTTGTCAATTTAACCACACCTGGAAACTTAATATCTGCATCAAAGTAATATGATAGTAGTGGTAACTGTACCTCTAATTCATCAATGTAATGTAGGCATGTATTCCGAATATAGTCATACGTGCTTATGGAAAAGAACATGCATGACATCTTTTGTCCTACCCTCCCGTTGCAGCGGGGTCCTATTGGAAACTAAGGGATATTAAGTCCTCCTTATAATAGAGTACCGGACCAAAGCATTAACACATAGTGAATACATGAACTCCTCAAACTATGGCCATCACCGGGAGTGGTCCCGACTATTGTCACTTCGGGGTTGCCGGATCATAACACATAGTAGGTGACTATAGACTTGCAAGGTAGGATCAAGAACTCTCATATATTGATGAAAACATAATAGGTCCAGATCTGAAATCATGGCACTCAGGCCCTAGTGACAAGCATTAAGCATAGCAAAGTCATAGTAACATCAATCTCAGAACATAGTGGATACTAGGGATCAAACCCTAACAAAACTAACTCAATTACATGATAAAAATCTCATCCAACCCATTACCATCCAGCAAGCCTACGACGGAATTACTCACGCATGGCGGTGAGAATCATGAAATTGGTGATGGAGGAAGGTTGATGATGACGATGGCGACGGATTCCCCTCTCTGGAGCCCCGAACGGACTCCAGATCAGCCCTCCCGAGAGAGTTTAGGGCTTGGCGGCGGCTTCGTATCGTAAAACGCGATGAATCGTTCTCCTCTATTTTTTTCTCCCCTTGGCCTTGATTCTTTGCCTGTATTTTTTATTATTTCCAAAAATAATCTCCATGGAGTTTCAGGTCATTCTGAGAACTTTTGTTTCTGCACATAAATAACAATGGCAATTCTGCTGAAAACAGCGTCAGTCCGGGTTTGTTCCATTCAAATCATGCAAGTTAGAGTCCAAAACAAGGGCAAAAGTGTTTGGAAAAGTAGATACGACGGAAACGTATCAACTCCCCCAAGCTTAAACCTTTGCTTGTCCCCAAGCAATTCAGTTGACAAACTAAATGTGATAAAGAAAAACTTTTACAAACTCTGTTTGCTCTTGTTGTTGTAAATATGTAAAGCCAACATTCAAGTTTTCAGCAAAGATGATGAACTAACCATATTAACAATAACTCTTAGGTCTCATGTTTACTCATATCAATGGCATAATCAACTAGCGAGCAATAATAATAAATCTCGGATGACAACACTTTCTCAAAACAATCATAATATGATATAACAAGATGGTATCTCGCAAGCCCTTTCTGAGACCGCAAAACATGAATGTAGAGCACCTTTAAAGATCAAGGACTGACTAGACATTGTATTTCATGGTAAAAGAGATCCAGTCAAGTCACACTCAATGTAAACTAACAGTAATGAATGCAAATGACAGCGGTGCTCTCCAACTGGTGCTTTTTAATAAGAGGATGATGACTCAACATAAAAGTAAATAGATAGGCCCTTCACAGAGGGAAGCAGGGATTTGTAGAGGTGCCAGAGCTCGATTTTGAAATAGAGGTGAATAATATTTTGAGCGGTATACTTTCATTGTCAACATAACAACCAAGAGATGGCGATATCTTCCATGCTACACACATCATAGGCGGTTCCCAAACAGAATGGTAAATTTTATACTCCCCCTCCTCCAACAAGCATCAATCCATGGCTTGCTCGAAACAATGAGTGCCTCCAACTAACAACAGTCCTAGGGGGAGTTTTGTTTGCAATTATTCTGATTTGATTTGCATAGAGCATAGGACTGGGCATCCCGGTGACCAGCCATTTTCTCGTGAGTGAGGAGCGGAGTCCACTCCTCTTGAGAATAACCCGCCTAACATGGAAGAAACGGACAGCCCTAGTTGATACATGAGCTATTCGAGCATACAAAACAGAATGTATGTTTGAAGGTTTAGAGTTTGGCACATACAAATTTACATGGAATGGCAGGTAGATACCGTATATAGGTAGGTATGGTGGACTCATATGGAACAACTTTGGGGTTTATGGGATTGGATTCACAAGCAGTATCCCCTCTTAGTACAGGTGAAGGCTAGAAAAAGACTGGGAAGCGACCAGCTAGAGAGCGACAACAGTCATGAACATGTATTAAAATTAATCAACACCGAATGCAAGCATGAGTAGGATATAATGCACCATGAACATAAATATCATAGAGGCTATGTTGATTTTGTTTCAACTACATGCGTGAACATGTGCCAAGTCAAGCCACTCGAATCGTTCAAAAGAGGATACCACCCTATCATACCACATCACAACCATTTTAATAGCATGTTAGCACGCAAGGTAAACCATTATAAGATCCTAGCTAATTAAGCATGGCATAAGCAACTATAATCTCTAATTGTCATTGCAAACATGTTTATTCATAATAGGCTGAATTAGGAACGATGAACTAATCATATTTACAAAAACAAGAGAAGTCGAGTTCGTACCAGCTTCTCCCATCTCAATCAGTCCATCATATATCGTCATAATTGCCTTTCACTTGCACGACCGAATGATGTGAATAATAATAACAGTGTGCATGCATTGGACTAAGCTGGAATCTGCAAGCATTCAATAAACAGGAGAAGACAAGGCAATATGGGCTCTTTTGTCAGATCAACAATAATGCATATAAGAGCCACTTTAGCAGTTTAATTAAGGTCTTCTCCTATTGACCCCCAATGAAAATAAAAGAAATAAAACTATTTACATGGGAAAACTCCCAACAAGCAAAAGAAGAACAGGAAATCTTTTTGGGTTTTCTTTTTAATTACTACTACAAGCATAGAAATTAAAGCTAGCTGAAAGCTACAACGAATTTTTTTTGTTTTTCTTAAGGTTTATCAAACACACAAGAAGAAAGCATAAAAAGGAAATAAACTAGTATGGATGATACAATGAAAAAGTATGAGCACCGACAACTAGCAATGAGTGTGCGAACATGAATGTAATGTCGGTGGGAAATACATACTCCCCCAAGCTTAGGCTTTTGGCCTAAGTTGGTCTAATGCCACGGATGGCCTGGTGGATATCCAAAGTTGTAGTTGGGGTCGTACTGAGATGCAGCAGTCATTGCATCGTGGGCTGCAGCTTGGAGGCGAGCTATCTCGGCCCTCCTCTTATACTCTTCCGCCTCCTCTCTGGTTATAAAATATCTCCATTTTTCCTGAAAGTCAAAGAAAGTAGAAGCAGGGAGAGCGACGTGATAGGTGCGTCGTCTGTCAAAGATTAGTCAGTACTGGAGGAACTGATCGTTCCTCTCAACAAAATGATGACGAACCATAGTCTCATAATCCAAATAAGCAGGAGGCAACTAAATATCATCCTCACATATGGTTATACCAAGAAAATTAGCTATACGGGTTGCATAAATTCCACCGAAGAAATCTCCATTAAATCTATTATGATGCAACCTACATGCAACAATGGATCCCAAATTATAAGATTTATCTCCTAGCACAACACTCCTAAGAATACTGAGGTCAGGGACACACATATGACATGCTTCATCTTCACCATTTATGCACCTACCTATGAAGAGAGCAAAATAATGTATAGCAGGAAAATGAATGATCCCTATGGTAGCTTGTGTTATATCTCTAGATTCCCCCACAGTTATACTAGCAAGAAAATCTCTATATTCAGATTTGCGAGGTTCACTAGCACTACCCCATTGTGGAAGTTTGCAAGCAGTGGTAAAGTCCTCTAAGTCCATAGTATAAGAATTTTTATAAAGATCAAACATGACAGTTTGAGAATTGCGTGAAGATGAAAATTCAAACCTCCTCACAAAGGAACTAGTGAGATAGTGGTACTGACGGCACTTTTCTGCCTCGAAGCTCACAAGATCAGTGTTACGCAAATATGCGTTAAATTCTTCCTTAATTCCTGCTCGATCCATGAAGTCCTCTGAAGGCCATTCACAAGGCCGCACTGGAGCGTCCCTTGGTGGCTCATCATCAGCATCACGCATTGCAAGCCTGGGTCCTTGTTTCCTTGAAGAACCACCTTGGTACATTTTCCTAAGCATATTTTTTCTCTGAAAATTTTCTGAAATTTTTAGTAACTTCAAATAAAAGTAAACCAAACTCAACAAAATTGATAGCAACTACTCCTACAAGTGCCTAGAGCATATATCATGCATTAGAACTACTTGGAAGCATATAAATTTGACATGCAAGCTCAAGAACATGGTCACCTAGGCAGCACAAATTTGAAATGAATAAAGCACTAGAACAAAAACTAATTGGACCAATGGAGGAGTCACATACCAAGGAACAATCCCACAAAGCAGTTTTGTGAGAGGTGCTTTGAGCAAGGAGATCGAAAATCGCAGCAAAATGAGCTAGAACTTGTGCTTGAGCTGGATGGTGATTTTTTGGGGAGGAAGAAGAAGTGTGTGGGTGCAGGAATAAGTGGAGGGGAGCCATCGTGGGCCCACGAGGCAGGGGGGCACGCCCAGGGGGTGGGCATGCCATGGACTCTCGTGGCCAGGTGCTTGCTCCCCCTGATGTGTTCTCAGTGCCAGATATTCTCAAATATTCCAGAAAAAATCATATTTAAATTTCAGGGCATTTGGAGAACTTTTATTTTCTAGGTATTTTTATATTGCACGGATAATTCAGAAAACAGACAGAAATTACTATTTTTGCTTTATTTAATATAAATAACAGAAAGTAAAAAGAGGGTACAGAGAGTTGTGTTTTCTAAATTCATCCATCTCATGCTCATCAAAAGTAATCCACTAACAAGGTTGATCAAGTCTTTTTAACAAACTCATTCCGAGTAACATGGAACCGAAGAATTTTCGAATAACACTAGGTTACCTCAACGGGGATATGCACATCCCCAACAACAAGAATATCATATTTCTTCTTGACAGTAGGAAGAGGAAATTCAAAACCTCCAAAAATAATCGATGGAATTTTTCCAATAGAGTTTATACTATGAACTTGAGGTTGTTTCCTCGGGAAGTGTATCGTATGCTCATTACCATTAACATGAAAAGTGACATTGCCCTTGTTGCAATCAATAACAGCCCCTGCAGTATTCAAAAAGGGTCTTCCAAGAATAAGACATACTATCGTCCCCGGGAATATCAAGAATAACAAAGTCCGTTAAAATAGTAATGTTTGCAACTACAACAGGCACATCCTCACAAATACCGACAGGTATAGCAATTGATTTATCAGCCATTTGCAAAGATATTTCAGTAGGTGTCACCTTATTCAAATCAAGTCTACGATATAAAGAGAGAGGCATAACACTAACACCGGCTCCAAGATCACATAAAGCGGTTCTAACATAGGTTCTTTTAATGGAGCATGGTATAGTTGGTACTCCTGGATCTCCTAGTTTCTTAGGTATTCCACCGTTAAAAGTATAATTAGCAAGCATGGTGGAAATTTTAGCTTCTGGTATCTTTATTTTATTAGTAACAATATCATTCATGTACTTAGCATAAGGATTCATTTTAAGCATATCAGTCAAACGCATACGCAAAAAGATAGGTCTAATCATTTCAGCAAAGCACTCAAAATCCACATCATCCTTTTTCTTGGATGGCTTAGGAGGAAAAGGCATGGGTTTCTAAACCAAAGGCTGTCTTTCCTTACCGTGTTTCCTAGCAACAAAGTCTCTTTATCATAACGTTGATTCTTTGATTGTGGGTTATCAAGATCAACAGTAGGTTCAATCTCTACATCATTATCATTGCTAGGTTGAGCATCAACATGAACATTATAACTAGTTTCATGTTCATTACCAGATTTTGTTTCAGCATTAGAAATAGAGATATCATTGGGATTCTCAGGTGTGTCAATAACAGGTTCACTAGAAGCATGCAAAGTCCTATCATTTTTATCATTTTTCTTTTTCTTCCTTTTAGAAGGACTAGGTGCATCTATATTATTTCTCTTAGGGTGGCCTTCAGGATACAAAGGTTCCTGAGTTATTTTACCAGTTCTAGTAGCCACTCTAACAGCATAGTCATTATTCTTACTATTCAATTCATTGAGCAAATCATTTTGAGCTTTAAGTACTTGTTCTACTTGAGTGATAACCATAGAAGCATGTTTACTAATGAGTTGAAGTTCACCTTAACTCTAGACATATAATCACCCATGTGTTCAATCATATAAGCATTTTGTTTCAATTGTCTACCAAAATAAGCATTGAAGTCTTCTTGCTTAACCATAAAGTTATCAAACTCATCCAAACATTGGCTAGCAAACTTAGTAGGAGGGATTTCAGCTTTATCATATCTATAGAGAGAATTTACCTTTACTACCTGTGTCGGGTTATCAAGACCATGTGTTCCTTCAATAGGTGGTAAATTAAGACCATATATTTCTTCAATAGGAGGTAAATTCTTAACATGTTCAGCTTTAATACCCTTTTATTTCTTTGCCTCTTGCATATCTTCAGGACTAAGAAATAGAACACCTCTTTTCTTCGGAGTTGGTTTAGGAATAGGCTCAAGAGTTTTCTTAGGAGCTGGCTCAGGAAGTGTCCAATTATTTTCATTTGTCAACATATTATTCAATAGAATTTCATCTTCATCCGGTGTTATTTCCCTGAAAACAGAACCAACACAACTATCCAGGTAATCTCTGGAAGCATCGGTTAGTCCATTATAGAAGATATCAAGTATTTCATTTTTATTAAGAGGGTGATCAGGAAAAGCATTAAGTAATTGGAGAAGCCTCCCCCAAGCTTGTGGGAGACTCTCTTCTTCAATTTCCACAAAATTATATATATATCCCTTAAGGCAGCTTGTTTCTTATGAGCAGGGAAATATTTAGCAGAGAAGTAATAAATCATATCCTAGGGACTACGCACACAACCAGGATCAAGAGAATTAAACCGTATCTTGGCATCACCCTTTAATGAGAACGGAAATATTTTAACGATATAAAAGTAGTGAGTTCTCTCATCATAGTGAACAGGGTGGCTATATCATTTAATTTCGTAAGATGTGCCACAACAGTTTCAAATTCATAACCATAAAAAGGATCAGATTCAACCAAAGTAATTGTATCAGGATCAATAGAGAATTCATAATCCTTATCAGTAACAAAGATAGGTGAAGTAGCATAAGCACGATCATATTTCATTCTAGCATTTAGAGTTTTTTGTTTAAGCTTAGCTAATAATTTCTTAAGATCACTTCTATCATTGCATCCAAGAAAGTCTCTTTTATTTTCTTCATCCATAACATAGCCCTTAAGCACAACAGGCAATCCATATTTATTAGGAGAGCCTTCATCATCACTTTCATCAA
Organism: Triticum urartu; assembly: GCF_003073215.2. NCBI lineage: Eukaryota > Viridiplantae > Streptophyta > Magnoliopsida > Poales > Poaceae > Triticum > Triticum urartu. Next base: position 607,186,348 of record NC_053026.1, on the reverse strand, counting down.
TATTATCAGTTTCAATAATTTCATTGTCTCCATCCCTAGCAAGTTGTTAATCAAGAAATTCACCAAGTGGCACAGTAGTATCAAGCATAGAAGTAGTTTCATCATAAGTATCATGCATAGTAGAAGTGGCATCATCAATAATATGCGACATATTAGAATTAATAGCAGAGGCAGGTTTAGGTGTTGCAAGCTTACTCAAAACAGAAGGTGAATCAAGTGCAGAGCTAGATGGCAGTTCCTTACCTCCCCTCGTAGTTGAGGGATAAATCTTGGTTCTTGGATCTTTCAAGTTCTTCATAATGATAAGCAGATATAAATCCCAAGTGACTCAAAGAATAGAGATATGCTCCTCGGCAATAGCGCCAGAAAATAGTCTTGATAACCCACAAGTATAGGGGATCGCAACAGTTTTTGAGGGTAGAGTATTCAACCCAAATTTATTGATTCGACACAAGGGGAGCCAAAGAATATTTCAAGTATTAGTAGCTGAGTTCTCAATTGAACCACACCTGGACTTAATATCTGCAGCAAGTATTTAGTAGCAAAGTAATATGATAGTAGTGGTAACGGTAGCAAAAGTAATATTTTGGTGTTTTATAGTGATGATAACAATAGCAACGGAAAAGTAAATAAGCGAAGAACAATATATGGAAAGCTCGTAGGCAATGGATCGGTGATAGAGAATTATGCCGGATGCGATCGATCATGTAACAGTCATAACCTAGGGTGACACAGAACTAGCTCCAATTCATCAATGTAATGTCGGCATGTATTCCGAATATAGTCATACGTGCTTATGGAAAAGAACTTACATGACATCTTTTGTCCTACCCTCCCGTGGTAGCGGGGTCCTATTGGAAACTAAGGGATATTGAGGCCTCCTTTTAATAGAGTACCGGACCAAAGCATTAACACATAGTGAATACATGAACTCCTCAAACTACGGTCATCACCGGGGGTGGTCCCGACTATTGTCACTTCGGGGTTGCCGGATCATAACACATAGTAGGTGACTATAGACTTGCAAGATAGGATCAAGAACTCTCATATATTGATGAAAACATAATAGGTTCACATCTGAAATCATGGCACTCAGGCCCTAGTGACAAGCATTAAGCATAGCAAAGTCATAGCAACATCAATCTCAGAACATAGTGGATACTAGGATCAAACCCTAACAAAACTAACTTGATTACATGATAAATCTCATCCAACCCATCACCGTCCAGCAAGCCTACAATGGAATTATTAACGCACGGCGGTGAGCATCATGAAATTGGTGATGGAGGAAGGTTGATGATGACGATGGCGACAAATTCCTCTCTCCCACTACTAGGGAAAACCCTAGCAGTAGCGCTGGTTTTGTGCTCACTAGTAGCGCGGGTAGGCACGCTACTAATAAGGCGCTACAGCTATTGCTTAGCAGTAACGTGTGCCCGCAAGCGCTACTGCTTGGACAAATAGCTGCAGCGTTTGTTCACTCCCATGCTACTGCTAATGTAACTACTCGCAGTGTGTTTTCTCTCGATCGCTACTAGTATTCTTTTTTTAGTGTATTTATGTGCCATCGTACAAATATTGGTACAATACCAGTTATGAGGTTTACATCATTATGTCCATAACAGTGTGTCAAATGAAGGTGGATTAGGTTCAAGTGCAGGCAATTAATATGTGGTGCATGTCAAAAGTATACTACTAATCCAAACTTGATCTAGTTTGGACTAGTAGTACTTTCGATGTGCACCACATGTTGCCTCCACTTGAATCTAATCCGCTAGCACAAGCTATTTAATCATCATCATAGTCATTACCACCAACAGTATTTATTTAATCACCACTAACACTAGCTAATAATAATCATCATAGTCATTACCACCAACACTAGCTATTTTATCATCATAGTAATAGTGTAGCACATCATCATCCTCAAACTCATTTCTAGCTAGCTAATCACTCCTGGTGCTCTATCTTAGGTAAAATAACATAAAACATGTGTAGCTCTCCTCCTTGATCAAGTTGGAGCATGCAGATGAACCTGTCTCCTAATCGGGTAGCGCATCTGTTTGCTGCCCCCTAGTACTTCTATGCGCTTCTCCAACACACATTTGGTCCAGTCTTGCACTATTAAGCATCCGTCGCTAATCTTGAATGCACTAAAGTAATCTGTAGGATATCTTGGCCGTAAGCTAATAATACTCATGGTACCTTTAGTCTCGATCCCATAAGGCACAACATTCATCGGGAGTCCCTGTTGAAGAACATCGTATGGTAACATACTTAGCAATGAAGTTTAGCTTCAAAAATAATGTATGGAAAAGATGCACTCAGGACAAATAGTAAAAATCTTACCATCCTTCCTAAATAGATGTGACCGTAGTTCATTATGAACACTATTGGTCGCACGTTTTCAGTACTAACATTTCTTGACAGTATCAAGATTTGTCTTGACAGTATCAAGATCCTCAAGCCATGAAACATAATGACTTAGCTCCTCGCAGTTTAGTTCAGCTCCGGGACAGTACTAGGTCTTGTCTACCAAGCGCTGGACATGTTTGCTTGCACCGAAATAAGCTGGCAATACAAATTAGTTGTCAACTATTTTTGAATAAACAATATCAAAGACATAAATATGGTTGAGAAACTTACATAATGGTATAACTGGAGGCATCTGCACATCGAACCAGATGTCGGTATTACCTTCAATATCATCTTCCAGACGAATATCAAAGGTGATAACCATATCAAGCTCAAATGCATAAGTCTTGCATAGTGTTTGCCATGTTTTGCATCCAAAATAGGTGTAGTCGTCTGAATTGTATAATTTTGCGTGGAAAATATAACCATGCTCGGTCTTCAAGTAAACTTTCTTTTCCTCCATAGTACGACTGAAACGTATCTTATCCAATACAAAAACTCTTGCATGGCAGGGGATACGCTAGTAGATTAGTAAAAAAAGACTTGTCATGCTTAAATTATAAGTTGAAGCAAATGAAGCAAATGTCATGCTTAATTACGAAAAAAGACTTGTCGTTGTGACTTACTGTATCCACTTCGAAGTTCTCGTCCAGCTTGATGCTGAAGCGCCTATCATCATCTAGGAAGATTCCGTCGCACAGGCCGCGCTCGTCTTCGTAGTATTTGCAAATACCGAAATCCTTTTCGTCGTCAGACATTTCCTATGTTCATAGTTAAAACATTAATTGAAAATCGATCAAAGACAACTACCAGGATACTCAACACACAAATCCGGGGCACTCGATATTTCCTACATATTCTGGCACAAGTCATGCCAAAATTCACGGAAAAATCCGGCATGACCTTTGCTAAAATAGGACATATCGAGCGCCTGAAATTTGCTAGAACGGAAATGAATCAACACTCCGACAAAACATAGGCCACTTGGAGGTGTAACCTGCAAACATGACCGGCCACTTGGGCAAGCACATATCCTATTTGAGCAACACAAGATATACATTTCAAAATATCTTATAGGACTCGAATTAGCATGCATTCAATAAGCAAAAGTAAATCATCTCATGCGTCCGTACATCGTCGAATATTATCACTAATACATCCCGAATAGTGTCATACATACAACATCACTAATACAACTAAAACCCTAGCACACGACGGGTATCGGCGCGGGCGGTGGACACCCACAGAGAAGGAGCCATCACGGGATCATAGATCCAGTGAGATCCCTAGAGAACCTGTCATGTATTGGAGAACCTGTGCTCCAACGCAAACAAGTAGCGACGGACGTGCGCGTCCTCTCACTGACACGGTGACGCACCACCTCCGCGGGGTCCTCGAGCCTCTGGACCGTCACTGGCCCACGCGACCACCACCAAAGAAGGTCTGGGTCAACGACAGGCTGGCTCCTCACCAACCTGCGCCCCCCGGTAGGTAGCGCCTCCCAGTACCACCCCGGCGGAGCCCAGTCCCGGACATAGCCCATCTGGTCAAGCAGGTGTCGTCCTCCGCCGACTCGATGACGAGGATGCGGGATAGGCATCGTCCACGTCGATGCGGGAAAAATTGCTTTAACTAAAAAAATAGCAACAAGTTCTTACTAACTAGTTCTATTAATTCAACTAGTTCTTATTAAAAATAAATTTACTATAAATAAAAATAAACTAGTACCTAATTAGTACCTAGTTCTTACTAACTAATTTGTACCTAGGAACTACTGCCCTAATTACCATCTAATTTGATGAAGCTAGGGGTGGAAAGTGGTAGCGGATATTCCAATTATCCAACTATAAAGTGAAATAAGAGGTCAAATTTTACTCGTTTTATGATTCATCTTAGAAATTTGATTCGTTTCCACCCTTACATGAACCCTAACTCATTTGAGCCGCATCCGCATCCGATTCGTTTCCACCCTTACATGAACCCTAACTAATTTGATGCAACTAAAATATAAAGAAACCCTAGGCAGAGTTAGGGGAGAGGGAGGATCAGGCGTGCTCACCTCGGGTGCCTACGACGAGGGAGGGGCAGGCGGCATCGAGGTCGAGGTCGGGGCTCGGGCACGCGGCGGACGGCGGCCGGGGCGGCGTTGAGGTCGGGGGCGGGGGCGGCGTTGAATCTGGGGTCGGGGGGTAGAGGGTGTGCAGAGAGCGCGCGGCGGCGAGAGTGGAGAGCTGGATTTGGGGGAAGTGGCCGTGGGGAAGGACGAACCCCGTGGTTAAGTCAGAAGTAGCAGTAGCGCGTTCCAGAAAGCGCGCTACTGCTACGTTAGCTACAACGCGTTCTGGGATACACGCTACTGCTACTCCTTTCTCTTTTTCCCCTTTTTCATTTAGTTTTCTTCACATTTTATTTTTTTCCTTTCACCTTATTTTATTTCTTTCATTTTCAATTTCCTTTCTATTTGCTTTCCATTTAATTTGATATCCTTTAGTAGTAGTGAGTTTAGATTAAAACGCACTGCTACAAAGAAAGTAGCGGTAGCGCGGTTCGATATAGGTCGCTACTACTATGTGTAGCCTATCGGCTAAGCCGTGGGAATTTTAGTAGTAACGTGTTTAGGACAATATGCGCTACTGCTAAAACTTTATCTGCAACGCGGTTTGAATAGGCGCGCTACTGCTACTTAGCACCAGCGTGCTTTTTTGACCTGCTCTACTACTAAATTTCTGTGTATAAGGTTTTCCCTAGTAGTGTCTGGAGCCCTAAACGGACTCTGGATCAGCCCTCCCGAGAGAGTTTAGGGCTTGGCGGCAGCTCCGTATTGTAAAACGCAATGAATCCTTCTTCTCTATTTTTTTCTCCCCGAACACGAATATATGGAGTTGGAGTTGAGGTCGATGGAGCTCCAAGGGGGCCACGAGGCAGGGGGCGCGCCCCCACCCGAAAACAGCGTCACTCAGGGTTAGTTCCATTCAAATCATGCAAGTTAGAGTCCAAACAAGGGCAAAAGTGTTTGGAAAAGTAGATACGACGAAGACGTATCATCCATCAGCATGGAGTTTCTTCGTGCGCTTTATACCAATATGACCTAAACGGCAGTGCCACATATTAGTTGCACTATCATTATTAACTTTGCATCTTTTGGCTTCTATATTATGAATATGGGTATTACTACGTTCGAGATTCAATAAACATTTATATTGAGTGTATGACCATAGAATGTTTTGTTCATGTAAATAGAAAAACAATTATTCTATGACTTAAATGAATAACCGTATTGCAATAAACATGATCCAATCATATTTATGCTCGGCGCAAACACAAAATAACATTTATTTTAGGTTCAACACTAATCCCAAAGGTAAAGGGAGTGTGCGGTGGTGATCTTATCAACCTTGGAATCACTTCCAACTCACATCATCACCTCTCCCTTAACTAGTCTCTGTTTATTTTGCAACTCCCGTTTCAAGTTACTACTCTTAGAAACTAAACCAATATCAAATACCGAGGGGTTGCTAAAAACACTAGTAAAGTACACATCAATAACATGTATATCAAATATACTTTTGTTCACTTTGCCATCCTTCTTATCCCCTAAGTATCTAGGGCAGTTCCACTTCCTGTGACCATTTCCTTAGAAGTAGAAGCACTCAGTTCTAGGCTTGGGTCTAGCTTTGGTCTTCTTCATGGGAGCAGCAACTTGTTTGCTATTCTTCTTTGAAGCTCCTCTTTCTTTCCCTTTGCCCTTTTCTTGAAACTAGTGGTCTTGTTAACCATCAACACTTGATGCTATTTCTTGATTTCTACCTTCGCCAATTTCAGCATCGCGAAGAGCTTGGGAATTATTTCCATTATCCCTTGCATATTATAGTTCATCACCAAGTTCTAGTAACATGGTGATGGTGACTAGAGAACTCTGTCAATCACTATCTTATCTGGAAGATTAACTCCCACTTGATTCAAGTGATTGTAGTACTCAGACATTTTGAGCACATGCTCACTAGCTGAGCTATTCTCTTCCATCTTGTAGGCAAAGTACTTGTCAGAGGTCTCATACCTCTTAACATAGGCATGAGTCTGAAATACCAATTTCAGCTCCTGGAACATCTCATATGCTCCGTGGCATTCAAAACGTTTTTGAAGTCCCGGTTCTAAGCTGTAAAGAATGGCACACTAAACTATCAAGTAGTCATCATACCAAGCTTGTCAAACATTCATAACATCTGCATCTGCTCCTGCAAAAGGTCCGTCACCTAGCGGTGCATCAAGGGCATAATTCTTCTATGCAACAATGAGGATAATCCTCAGATCACGGACCTAGTCCACATCATTGCTACTATCATCTTTCAACTTCTTTTTCTCTGGGAACATATCAAAATTAAACGGGAAGCCACACCGCAAGCTATTGATCTACAACATAGATATGCAATTACTATCAGGACTAAGTTCATGATAAATTAAAGTTCAATTAATCATATTACTTAAGAACTCCCATTTAGATAGACATCTCTCTAATCATCTAAGTGATCACGTGATCCATATCAACTAAACCATGTCCGATCATCACGTGAGATGGAGTAGTTTTTAATGGTGAACATCTCTATGTTGATCATATCTTCTATATGATTCACGCTCAACCTTTCGGTCTCCAGTGTTCTGAGGCCATATCTGCATATGGTAGGCTCGTCAAGTTTAACTTGAGTATTTCGCTTGTGCAAAACTTGCTTGCACCCGTTGTATGTGAACATGGAGCTTATCACACCCGATCATCACGTGGTGTCTCGGCAAGACGAACTATCACAACGGTGCATACTCAGGGAGAACACTTATACCTTGAAATTTAGTGAGAGATCATCTTATAATGCTACCGGCGAACTAAGGAAAATAAGATGCATAAAGGATAAACATCACATGCAATCAAAATATGTGACATGATATGGCCATGATCATCTTGCACCTTTGATCTCCATCTCCAAAGTACCGTCATGATCTCTATCTTCACCGACATGACACCATGATCTCCATCATCTTGATCTCTATCAATGTGTCATCACATGGTCGTCTTGCCAACTATTGCTATCATATAGCGATAAAGTAAAGCAATTATTTGGCGCTTGCATCTTATGCAATAAAGAGACAACCATAAGGCTCCTGCCACTTGCCAATAACTATGTTACAAAACATGATCATCTCATACAATAAAATTTAGCATCATGTCTTGACCATATCACATCACAACATGCCCTGCAAAAACAAGTTAGACATCCTCTACTTTGTTGTTGCAAGTTTTACGTGGCTGCTACGGGCTGAGCAAGAACCGTTCTTACCTACGCATCAAAAAACCACAACGCGGTATAGTGATTGCTTTTTGATCTTCAGAAAGAACCCTGTTCATTGAATCCGATTCAACTTTACGCGTACGCTTCCATGTATTGTTGGATGAAGCGGCTCAGACCGACTTTAGGCGTATGCTTACGCGAGACTAGTTCTACCGACGTTCTCCAACTTTAGTTGAATCAGATTCAATGAACAGGGTTCTTTCTGAAGATCAAAAAGGAATCACTATACCACATTGTGGTTTTTCATGCGTAGGTAAGAACGGTTCTTGCTCAGCCCGTAGTAGCCACGTAAAACTTGCAACAACAAAGTAGAGGACGTCTAACTTGTTTTTTGCAGGGCATGTTGTGATGTGATATGGTCAAGACATGATGCTAAATTTTATTATATTAGATGATCATGTTTTGTAACAGAGTTATCAGCAACTGGCAGGAGCCATATGGTTGTCGTTTATTGTATGAAATGCAATCACCATGTAATTGATTTACTTTATCACTAAGCGGTAGCGATAGTCGTAGAAGCAATAGTTGGCGATACGATAATGATGCTTCGATGGAGATCAAGGTGTCAACTGTCAAGCCAGTGGCGATGGTGATCATGACGGTGCTTGGGAGACGGAGATCAAAGGCACAAGATGATGATGGCCATATCATATCACTTATATTGATTGCATGTGATGTTTATCATTTATGCATATTATTTTGCTTAGTTAACGGTAGCATTATAAGATGATCTCTCACTAAATTTCAAGGTACAAGTGTTCTCCCTGAGTATGCACTGTTGCTACAGTTCGTCGTGCCGAGAGACCACGTGATGATCGGGTGTGATAAGCTCTACGTTCACATACAACGGGTGCAAGCCAGTTTTGCACACGCAGAATACTCGGGTTATACTTGACGAGCCTAGCATATGCAAAAATGGCCTCGGAAC
>NC_053026.1:607149406-607176666 GCF_003073215.2 Triticum urartu | reverse complement strand
ACTGCCTCTCGACCCAAGGTCGGATCACCCGACGCACATTGCCACCCCTGGGAGGCAAGCTTTGGTGGTCGACCCAGTTGTCGAAGGCACTCGACTGACCAAAGTATTGATGGACGGCGGCAGTGGCCTGAACATACTGTACTCTGAGACTTTGAAAGGGATGGGCATTCCGATGTCCAGACTTAGTACCAGCAACATGAGCTTCCATGGAGTCATTCCTGGAAAGCCGAGTCGCTCGGCCAGATTGCCCTTGATGTAGTTTTCGGTGATTCAAAGAATTACCGCAAGGAAAGGTTGACATTCGAAGTTGTGGACTTCCAGAGTGCCTATCATGCCATTTTGGGTAGGCCAGCTTACGCACGCTTCATGGCTCGACCATGTTACGTGTATCTCAAACTGAAGATGCCTGGCCCCAAAGGTGTGATCACTGTTACTGGCAGCCGAAAGAAAGCAGAAGAATGCTTTCAGAAAAGCTCAAAGATCGCTGACGCTCAGATGGCAGTAGTCGAGCTGAAAGAGTACCAAAAGACTGCCGATCCGAGTGAATTGCTGCGAGCCAAGAAGCCCGCCTCAGAATCAGCTTTTCAGTCGGCTGGCGAAACAAAGACAGTCCACATTCACCCGATCGACCCCGACGCTGCTCCGACTCACATCTCGACGACGCTCGACTCCAAATAGGAAGAAGCACTCATCCAGCTCCTCCGTGAGAACTGGGATATCTTCGCATGGAAATGCTCTGACATGCCTGGAGTTCCCAGAGAGCTGGCTGAGCACCGTCTACGAGTCGACCCAAAATTCAAGCCTGTGAAGGAACATCTTCGACGGTCCGCCGTCCAGAAGAAGCAAGCCATTGGCGAGGAAGTGGCTCGGCTCTTAGCAGCAGAGTTCATCCGAGAGATTTACCACTTGAGTGGCTCGCCAATGTCGTCATGGTCCCAAAAAGGACAAGTCGCTCCGCATGTGCATTGACTTCAAGCATATCAATCGGGCCTGCCCGAAAGATCATTTTCCCCTCCCTCGCATCGACCAAATAGTCGACTCGACTGCAGGGTGCGAGAGACTGTCTTTCCTAGACGCCTATTCCGGGTACCATCAGATCCGTCTGTATGGGCCCGACGAGATCAAAACAGCTTTCATCACTCCATTCGGGTGCTTCTGTTACGTCACCATGCCGTTCGGCCTCAAGAACGCCGGAGCCACGTTCATGAGAATGATTCAGAAGTGTTTACTCACTCAAATCAGTCGGAATGTGGAGGCATACATGGACGATATCGTGGTCAAGTCCCAAAAAGGTTCCGACCTGCGGGCTGACCTTGCTGAAACCTTTGCCAATCTCAGGAGGTATGATATCAAGCTCAATCCATCAAAGTGCACATTCGGAGTTCCAAGTGGAAAGTTACTCGGTTTTCTCGTTTTCGAACGAGGGATCGATGCCAATCCTGAGAAAATTGGCACCATACTCCGGATGAAGCGTCCTGTACGCGTGCACGATATCCAAAAGCTTACAGGCTGCTTGGCCGCTTTAAGTCGATTCATTTCTCGTCTCGGTGAAAAGGCGTTGCCTCTTTACCGACTGATGAAGAAGTCTGACAAATTCGAGTGGACTCCAGAAGCTGATGCAGCGTTTGCAGATCTCAAAGCTCTGCTCTCCACCCAGCCGGTGCTTGCTGCCCCAATGAGCAAAGAACCTTTGCTGCTTTACATTGCAGCCACAGGACAAGTTGTCAGCACAGTACTTACGGTCAAGCGGGAAGAGGAAGGAAAGGCCTTCAGAGTTCAGCGCCCAGTCTATTACGTGTCTGAAGTTTTGACCCCTTCAAAACAAAGATACCCCCATTACCAGAAGCTTGTATATGGGATTTACATGACCACAAAGAAGGTTGCACATTACTTCTCTGACCACTCCATTACAGTCGTCAGCGACGCCCCACTGTCAGAGATTCTGCACAACAGAGATGCAACTGGTCGAGTGGCCAAGTGGGCGATTGAACTCCTTCCCTTAGATATCAAGTTCGAGGCAAAGAAGGCTATCAAGTCCCAAGCAATCGCAGATTTCATCGCCGAGTGGATTGAACAGCAACTTCCGACTCAAGTTCACTCGGAGCACTGGACCATGTTCTTCGATGGATCTAAGATGCTTAATGGTTCCGGCGCGGGAGTAGTCTTAGTCTCCCCCCGAGGAGATAAGCTTAGATATGTTCTCCAGATTCACTTTGATTCCTCCAATAATGAAGCAGAGTATGAAGCACTTTTGTATGGGTTGCGCATGGCCATTTCACTCGGCGTCCGTCGCCTCATGGTCTATGGCGATTCGGATTTAGTGGTTAATCAAGTGATGAAGGAGTGGGACGTCAGAAGTCCGGCTATGACCGGTTATTGCAACGCAGTAAGAAAGCTAGAAAAGAAATTTGAGGGGTTGGAGCTTCATCACATTCCCCGACTGAAAAATCAGGCAGCTGATGATCTGGCAAAGATAGGCTCCAAGAGGGAAGCCATTCCCAGCAACGTGTTCCTGGAACACATCCACTCGCCGTCAGTCCAAGAAGATCCCTTCACAGAAGAAACCCCGCAGCCGAAAAGTGCCACAGATCTGACTGGAGTCGAAGTTCCTGCCGTGGTCGACCTAATCATGGAAGTCTTGGCGATCACTCCCGACAGGACGGTACCGTACATCGCGTATATCCTAAGAAAAGAACTCCCGGTGGACGAAGGAGAGGCTCGACAGATCGTCCATCGATCCAAGGCCTTCACAGTCATAAAAGGACAGTTGTACAGAGAAAGCGCGACTGGAATCGGTCAGAAGTGCATAACACCGGAAGAAGGTCAGATGATCCTTGATGAGATCCACTCGGGGACCTGTGGTCACCATGCGTCCTCTCGGACCATTGTGGCCAAAGCATACCGAGCGGGATTTTACTGGCCAAGAGCAAATGAGATGGCAAAGGAGATAGTCGACAAGTGTGAGGGGTGTCAGTTCTACTCCAACATGTCACGCAAGCCCGCATTAGCCCTGAAGACCATTCCACTCGTCTGGCCCTTCGCTGTCTGGGGACTGGACATGGTCGGTCCTCTGAGAACAGGCAGGAGCGGTTTCACCCATGTGCTTGTGGCAGTCAACAAGTTTACCAAATGGATTGAAGCTAAACCCATCAAGAACCTCGATGCTTGCACTGCTATTAGTTTCGTCAGAGGACTAACATTCGGATATGGAGTCCCTCACAGCATCATCACTGACAATGGGTCAAACTTCGATTCAGACCAGTTCAGAGCCTTTTGCGCCTCTCAAGGCACTCGAGTCGACTATGCATCAGTCGCCCATCCCCAGTCGAATGGACAAGCTGAAAGAGCAAATGGTCTGATCCTCAAAGGACTAAAACCTCGACTAATGCGTGATCTCAAGCACGCGGCAGGTGCCTGGGTCGACGAGCTCCGTCAGTTCTGTGGGGATTAAGGACCACCCCTAACCGGTCGACTGGAAGAACCCCATTCTTTCTTGTTTATGGAGCCGAAGCCGTTCTGCCAAGTGATCTCCTTCACAACGCTCCCCGAGTCGAGCTTTACACCGAAGATGAAGCAGAACAGGCTCGGCAAGATGCAGTAGACCTCCTGGAAGAAGAAAGAGAGATGGCCATAATCAGATCGGACCATTTATCCAGCAAGACTTGCGTCCGTTCCCATGCCCCGGCATGTGAAGAGTCGAGCCTTCCAAGAAGGAGATTTTGGTCCTCCGAGTGATCAAACAGAAACACAAGCTTGGCTCTACTTGGAAGGCCCCTTCATCATCACCAGAGTCCTCCACAACGGAGCGTATCACCTCTACAATGTTGATCGCCAGAGCGACGAGCCGCGAGCTTGGAACGCGGAGCTGCTCCGCCACTTTTACACTTAAGTTCCTTCCTATAAAGATGTAATAAGAGAAACTTCCGCAGTTCATTTTTATCAAAGTCAAGAGTGTTCCAATGATTGCTGTCACTTTTGTTTACATACGAAAACCCCCAGTGGGTGACTTAGCCGCGAATCCGTTTCGCCTAAGTTCAAAAAAAAAATCCTACCGAGTGGAGAGCAAACCTCCCACTCGGGGGCTTAGCTGCAGTCCAGCACTCGCCTAAGTTCTCCTACGAAGAGACTTAGCTGCAGTCAGCACTCGCCTAAGTTTGAAAAATCCTACCGAGTGGAGAGCAAACCTCCCACTCGGGGGCTTAGCTGCAGTCCAGCACTCGCCTAAGTTCTCCTACGAAGAGACTTAGCTGCAGTCAGCACTCGCCTAAGTTTGAAAAATCCTACCGAGTGGAGAGCAAACCTCCCACTCGGGGGCTTAGCTGCAGTCCAGCACTCGCCTAAGTTCTCCTACGAAGAGACTTAGCTGCAGTCAGCACTCGCCTAAGTTTGAAAAATCCTACCGAGTGGAGAGCAAACCTCCCACTCGGGGGCTTAGCTGCAGTCCAGCACTCGCCTAAGTTCTCCTACGAAGAGACTTAGCTGCAGTCAGCACTCGCCTAAGTTTGAAAAATTCCTACGAGTGGAGGAGCAAAACCTCCCACTCGGTCGGGCTTAGCTGCAGTCCAACACTCGCCTAAGTTCTCCTACAAGAGACTTAGCTGCAGTCAGCCACTCGCCTAAGTTGAAAATCCTACCGAGCGAGAGCAAACCTCCCGCTCGGAGGCTTAGCTGCAGCCCAGCGCTCGCCTAAGTATGAAACACATCTCATTTCCCAAGGACGATGAGGGGCAGGTCGACTGCCACCTCCTCCTGGAGAGCTTCGCCGCAAATACAATGTGCGCTCCGTCCCACTTTGCAATAACAGGGTGTAGATTGACTACTACCTTCTCCTTCGGAGCTGCACCACAGACACAAAGTTATTTCGAGTGAAGACCAAATTCCACTCGACGGGTCATCCACAAAGAGATTCAACGACAAATCCAAGTTCAAATAAAGCCTAAAAGGTCCCAGAGACCTCAAATCAAAGTACTCGAGCCCCCGGCTCGGCAGAGTTTAACTGTTACACTTCCACTCGGCATTCCAAGGCAAATTTAAGGCAGAGTTTAACGGATTACAAAATACACTCGGCATTCCGAGGCAAGTTTTTTCATTCCTCAGGAGGAGGAGGACTGGCAGGGGTGAAAAACTCATCCAAGTCGATCCCGTCTGCGATACGGGTAGCAGCAGCAATAAATGTCTCCATGAAGTCCTGGAAGTTGTGCTTCCTCGTGTTGGCGACTTGGATGGCGGCCAGCTTCTCCTCCCGCACCTCCTTGCAATGGACGCAGACCAGAGACAGAGCCACGTCAGCGCCACACCGAGCTGAAGACTTCTTCCACTCCTGCACTCGGTCAGGGATTCCGTTGAGTCGAGTCATCAGAGACTCGACTCAACGGAATCCCTGACCGAGTGCAGGAGTGGAAGAAGTCTTCAGCTCGGTGTGGCGCTGACGTGGCTCTGTCTCTGGTCCGCGTCCATTGCAAGGAGGTGCGGGAGGAGAAGCTGGCCGCCATCCAAGTCGCCAACACGAGGAAGCACAACTTCCAGGACTTCATGGAGACATTTATTGCTGCTGCTACCCGTATCGCAGACGGGATCGACTTGGATGAGTTTGTCGCCCCTGCCAGTCCTCCTCCTCCTGAGGAATGAAAAAACTTGCCTCGGAATGCCGAGTGTATTTTGTAATCCGTTAAACTCTGCCTTAAATTTGCCTCGGAATGCCGAGTGGAAGTGTAACAGTTAAACTCTGCCGAGCCGGGGGCTCGAGTACTTTGATCTGAGGTCTCTGGGACCTTTTAGGCTTTATTTGAACTTGATTTGTCGTTGAATCTCTTTGTGGATGACCCGTCGAGTGGAATTTGGTCTTCACTCGAAATAACTTTGTGTCTGTGGTGCAGCTCCGAAGGAGAAGGTAGTAGTCGATCTACACCCTGTTACTGCAGAGTGGGACGGAGCGCACATTGTATTTGTGGCGAAGCTCTCCAGGAGGAGGTGGCAGTCGACCTGCCCCTCATCGTCCTTGGGAAATGAGATGTGTTTCATACTTAGGCGAGCGCTGGGCTGCAGCTAAGCCTCCGAGCGGGAGGTTTGCTCTCGCTCGGTAGGATTTCAAACTTAGGCGAGTGCTGACTGCAGCTAAGTCTCTTCGTAGGAGAGCTTAGGCGAGTGCTGGACTGCAGCTAAGCCCGAGTGGGAGGTTTTCTCCCCACTCGGTAGGATTTTTCAAACTTAGGCGAGTGCTGACTGCAGCTAAGTCTCTTCGTAGGAACTTAGGCGAGTGCTGGACTGCAGCTAAGCCCCCGAGTGGGAGGTTTGCTCTCCACTCGGTAGGATTTTTCAAACTTAGGCGAGTGCTGACTGCAGCTAAGTCTCTGCGTAGGAGAACTTAGGCGAGTGCTGGACTGCAGCTAAGCCCCCGAGTGGGAGGTTTGCTCTCCACTCGGTAGGATTTTTCAAACTTAGGCGAGTGCTGACTGCAGCTAAGTCTCTTCGTAGGAGAACTTAGGCGAGTGCTGGACTGCAGCTAAGCCCCCGAGTGGGAGGTTTGCTCTCCACTCGGTAGGATTTTTCAAACTTAGGCGAGTGCTGACTGCAGCTAAGTCTCTTCGTAGGAGAACTTAGGCGAGTGCTGGACTGCAGCTAAGCCCCCGAGTGGGAGGTTTGCTCTCCACTCGGTAGGATTTTTTTTGAACTTAGGCGAAACGGATTCGCGGCTAAGTCACCCACTGGGGGTTTTCGTATGTAAACAAAAGTGACAGCAATCATTGGAACACTCTTGACTTTGATAAAAATGAACTGCGGAAGTTTCTCTTATTACATCTTTATAGGAAGGAACTTAAGTGTAAAAGTGGCGGAGCAGCTCCGCGTTCCAAGCTCGCGGCTCGTCGATCTGGCGATCAACATTGTAGAGGTGATACGCTCCGTTGTGGAGGACTCTGGTGATGATGAAGGGGCCTTCCCAAGTAGGAGCAAGCTTGTGTGGTTTCTGTTGATCCACTCGGAGGACCAAATCTCCTTCTTGGAAGGCTCGACTCTTCACATGCCGGGCATGGAATCGACGCAAGTCTTGCTGATAAATGGTCGATCTGATCATGGCCATCTCTCTTTCTTCTTCCAGGAGGTCTACTGCATCTTGCCGAGCCTGTTCTGCTTCATCTTCGGTGTAAAGCTCGACTCGGGGAGCGTT
The DNA here is from genome assembly GCF_003073215.2 of Triticum urartu. NCBI lineage: Eukaryota > Viridiplantae > Streptophyta > Magnoliopsida > Poales > Poaceae > Triticum > Triticum urartu. The sequence goes on along the minus strand of NC_053026.1, from coordinate 607,169,501 downwards.
GTGAAGGAGATCACTTGGCAGAACGGCTTCGGCTCCATAAACAAGAAAGAATGGGGTTCTTCCAGTCGACCGGTTAGGGGTGGTCCTTAATCCCCACAGAACTGACGGAAGCTCGTCGACCCAGGCACCTGCTGCGTGCTTGAGATCACGCATTAGTGAGGCTTTAGTCCTTTGAGGATCAGACCATTTGCTCTTTCAGCTTGTCCATTCGACTGGGGATGGGCGACTGATGCATAGTCGACTCGAGTGCCTTGAGAGGCGCAAAAGGCTCTGAACTGGTCTGAATCGAAGTTTGACCCATTGTCAGTGATGATGCTGTGAGGGACTCCATATCTGAATGTTAGTCCTCTGACGAAACTAATAGCAGTGCAGCATCGAGGTTCTTGATGGGTTTAGCTTCAATCCATTGTAAACTTGTCGACTGCCACAAGCACATGGGTGAAACCGCTCCTGCCTGTCTCAGAGGACCGACCATGTCCAGTCCCCAGACAGCGAAAGGCCAGACGAGTGGAATGGTCTTCAGGGCTGATGCGGGCTTGTGTGACATGTTGGAGTAGAACTGACACCCTCACACTTGTCGACTATCTCTTTGCCATCTCATTTGCTCTTGGCCAGTAAAATCCCGCTCGGTATGCTTTGGCCACAATGGTCCGAGAGGACGCATGGTGACCACAGGTCCCCGAGTGGATCTCATCAAGGATCATCTGACCTTCTTCCGGTGTTATGCACTTCTGACCGATTCCAGTCGCGCTTTCTCTGTACAACTGTCCTTTTATGACTGTGAAGGCCTTGGATCGACGGACGATCTGTCGAGCCTCTTCTTCGTCCTCCGGGAGTTCTTTTCTTAGGATATACGCGATGTACGGTACCGTCCAGTCGGGAGTGATCGCCAAGACTTCCATGATTAGGTCGACCACGCAGGAACTTCGACTCCAGTCGGATCTGTGGCACTTTTCGGCTGCGGGGTTTCTTCTGTGAAGGGATCTTCTTGGACTGACGGCGAGTGGATGTGTTCCAGGAACACGTTGCTGGGAATGGCTTCTCTTGGAGCCTATCTTTGCCAGATCATCAGCTGCCTGATTTTTCAGTCGGGGAATGTGATGAAGCTCCAACCCCTCAAATTTCTTTTCTAGCTTTCTTACTGCGTTGCAGTAACCGGTCATAGCCGGACTTCTGACGTCCCACTCCTTCATCACTTGATTAACCACTAAATCCGAATCGCCATAGACCATGAGGCGACGGACGCCGAGTGAAATGGCCATGCGCAACCCATACAAAAGTGCTTCATACTCTGCTTCATTATTGGAGGAATCAAAGTGAATCTGGAGAACATATCTGAGCTTATCTCCTCGGGGGGAGACTAAGACTACTCCCGCGCCGGAACCATTAAGCATCTTAGATCCATCGAAGAACATGGTCCAGTGCTCCGAGTGAACTTGAGTCGGAAGTTGCTGTTCAATCCACTCGGCGATGAAATCTGCGATTGCTTGGGACTTGATAGCCTTCTTTGCCTCGAACTTGATATCTAAGGGAAGGAGTTCAATCGCCCACTTGGCCACTCGACCAGTTGCATCTCTGTTGTGCAGAATCTCTGACAGTGGGGCGTCGCTGACGACTGTAATGGAGTGGTCAGAGAAGTAATGTGCAACCTTCTTCGTGGTCATGTAAATCCCATATACAAGCTTCTGGTAATGGGGGTATCTTTGTTTTGAAGGGGTCAAAACTTCAGACACGTAATAGACTGGGCGCTGAACTCTGAAGGCCTTTCCTTCCTCTTCCCGCTCGACCGTAAGTACTGTGCTGACAACTTGTCCTGTGGCTGCAATGTAAAGCAGCAAAGGCTCTTTGCTGATTGGGGCAGCAAGCACCGGCTGGGTGGAGAGCAGAGCTTTGAGATCTGCAAACGCTGCATCAGCTTCTGGAGTCCACTCGAATTTGTCAGACTTCTTCATCAGTCGGTAAAGAGGCAACGCCTTTTCACCGAGACGAGAAATGAATCGACTTAAAGCGGCCAAGCAGCCTGTAAGCTTTTGGACATCGTGCACGCGTACAGGACGCTTCATCCGGAGTATGGTGCCAATTTTCTCAGGATTGGCGTCGATCCCTCGTTCGGAAACGAGAAAACCGAGTAACTTTCCACCTGGAACTCCGAATGTGCACTTTGATGGATTGAGCTTGATATCATACCTCCTGAGATTGGCAAAGGTTTCAGCAAGGTCAGCCCGCAGGTCGGAACCTTTTCGGGACTTGACCACGATATCGTCCATGTATGCCTCCACATTCCGACTGATTTGAGTGAGTAAACACTTCTGAATCATTCTCATGAACGTGGCTCCGGCGTTCTTGAGGCCGAACGGCATGGTGACAACAGAAGCACCCGAATGGAGTGATGAAAGCTGTTTTGATCTCGTCGGGCCCATACAGACGGATCTGATGGTACCCGGAATAGGCGTCTAGGAAAGACAGTCTCTCGCACCCGCAGTCGAGTCGACTATTTGGTCGATGCGAGGGAGGGGAAAATGATCTTTCGGGCAGGCCCGATTGATATGCTTGAAGTCAATGCACATGCGGAGGACTTGTCCTTTTTGGGGACCATGACGACATTGGCGAGCCACTCGGAGTGGTAAATCTCTCGGATGAACTCTCTGCTAAGAGCCGAGCCACTTCCTCGCCAATGGCTTGCTTCTTCTGGACGGCGGACCGTCGAAGATGTTCCTTCACAGGCTTGAATTTTGGGTCGACTCGTAGACGGTGCTCAGCCAGCTCTCTGGGAACTCCAGGCATGTCAGAGGGTTTCCATGCGAAGATATCCCAGTTCTCACGGAGGAGCTGGATGAGCGCTTCTTCCTATTTGGAGTCGAGCGTCGTCGAGATGTGAGTCGGAGCAGCGTCGGGGTCGGTCGGGTGAATGTGGACTGTCTTTGTTTCGCCAGCCGACTGAAAAGCTGATTCTGAGGCGGGCTTCTTGGCTCGCAGCAATTCACTCGGATCGGCAGTCTTTTGGTACTCTTTCAGCTCGACTACTGCCATCTGAGCGTCAGCGATCTTTGAGCCTTTCTGAAAGCATTCTTCTGCTTTCTTTCGGCTGCCAGTAACAGTGATCACACCTTTGGGGCCAGGCATCTTCAGTTTGAGATACACGTAACATGGTCGAGCCATGAAGCGTGCGTAAGCTGGCCTACCCAAAATGGCATGATAGGCACTCTGGAAGTCCACAACTTCGAATGTCAACCTTTCCTTGCGGTAATTCTTTGAATCACCGAAAACTACATCAAGAGCAATCTGGCCGAGCGACTCGGCTTTCTTCCCAGGAATGACTCCATGGAAGCTCATGTTGCTGGTACTAAGTCTGGACATCGGAATGCCCATCCCTTTCAAAGTCTCAGAGTACAGTATGTTCAGGCCACTGCCCATCCATCAATACTTTGGTCAGTCGAGTGCCTTCGACAACTGGGTCGACCACCAAAGCTTGCCTCCCAGGGGTGGCAATGTGCGTCGGGTGATCCGACTGGTCGAATGTGATGGCAGTCTGCGACCACTTCAGGTAATGGTGTTGCCGGGGCAACCATGTTCACCTCACGGTTAATGACTTTCAGTCGACTCTTGCTCTCAACATCAGCAAAAATCATCAGGGTGGAATTGATCTGGGGGTATCCATCGTCACTGTCTTCTTTGTCTTCAATCCTGTCTGGCTCTTTTTCCTTATCTTTGGGCTGCTTGCCCTGGAACTGCTGGATCAGGAGCCGGCACTGTCGAGTGGTATGCTTTGGGTAAATAAAATTACCCTCTTCGTCTTTCTTGGTGTGGATGTGACACGGTAAGTCCAAAACATCATTCCCGTCTTGATCTTTGACCTTCTTGGGCTTCCAGGTGCCCTTGGGTTTCCCCTTGAAGTTTCCCTGGGCAACGGCCAGGGCCTCCCCGGGAGCAGCTGGCTCGGCCTTCCGCTTCTGTTTCCGAGTGGAGTTTCCTCCAGTTTCTTGGGCGACTGCTTTGAGCTTGCCGCTTCGGAGTCGGTCTTCGTCTTCACCATTAGCGTACTTGGTGGCGATCTCCATCATCCGATTCAGAGACATCTCTCCAGTTCGACCGAACTTCAGATTCAACTCTCTGTATTTAACGCCCTCTTTGAAAGCGCAAACTGCTTGATGGTCTGGCACGTTCTCAACTGTGTGGTGCAGCGTGATCCACCTCTGGATGTAATCCCTCAGTGTTTCATTCGGCTTCTGCACGCAAGACCGTAACTCTGTGAGGCCTGCAGGTCGTTTGCATGTTCCTTCAAAGGTCGTGACAAACACTCGGGAGAGGTCCTCCCAGGTGTAAATGCTGCTAGGTGCCAACTGATTCAACCACGCTCTGGCTGAGCCCTCCAACATAAGAGGCAAATGCTTCATGGCCACTTCATCATTGCCACCGCCAATCTGTACAGCCACTCGGTAATCTTCGAGCCAAGTGTCAGGCTTGGACTCGCCGGTGAACTTGCTGACTCCAGTTGCCAGCCTGAAATTGGGAGGAATCACTGCGGCCCTGATGGCTCGACTGAAGCACTCTTGGCCCTGAAACACGTACTCTGCTGCTGCTGGCAGGCGCATCTCTGTTGTGGCCCTCTCGATGAGCCCTGTTCCTGTCACCAAACCTTGAACGAGGATAGACCTCGCATCAAAGCCTGGGTCTCTGGGGTCGACTGGAATCCTCTGCCCAACACTGTGAGGGCGTCTGTCATCTTGCCGTCGAGGCGCATATGACCCGCTCCTCGGGGGAGGGGTTGGCACTCGACGTCGATCATCTCGACCGAATCGATGATCATACTGCTCATTCCTCCTGTACTGATCATGCCGGTCATCACGTCCCTCACGCCTCGGGGGCGATCTCGGGCTGTGGGCCGACTGGACTGTGTCTGCTGCAACGGATCGACTGTGGATCCTATCCCGCGACTGAGAAACGGCGGAATTCTGGTTTCCTGCCGCCCGGAGCAATGCTCTGATCTGCAACAAGCCCCTGCCTGCCTCTGACTGGGATGGCTGAATTGATTCTGCTATACGGGCTGCAGCGGCCAAATTCTGAACTGGGGTTCGATATACCTGAGGCGGTGAGAAGAGCCGGCGCCGACTGGACTCGGGAGCTAGCGGACGTCGACTGGACTCGGGAGCCCGCTGACGCGCTTGCTCGTCGAGTATTCGCTGGAGATTCTCCAGTCGAGTGCGCTCGGCCAGGTTAGCAAGGCGCACGTCCTCCAAGGCCCGGGCCTCGGGGGTTTCTCCGACAATAGGAGTGTGGAGTGCGTCCATGTTCCGCGGCGAAGCTCCTCTCGCTGTAACGACGTGAGAGGTTCGGGCAGATACTCATCGTGGGGACGCGACGGGTCGCCTCCGCCCGTAGCTCCGTCAGCGCGAGGGAAACCGGGGGGACTGTGTGTCCCATCGACCGCCAGAACCTCAGCCGCTGGGTCGCTGCTGTCGCACTCGGATGCGGTCCCCACGGAGCCAGTCGACAGGTCGAACAGGCCATAGAGGGACTCGACGGGCTCGATTGCCGCAACTTGTGGGGCTGCCGACTGGCGGGCCACGGCGTGCCTCACCCACCGCTGAAGTCTCGACCGACCGGAGCGCTTGCGCTGGTGGGAGACAGGGCGGGGAGACGACGCAGGGGTCGACCGATACTGGGTCGACGGCTGCCGCAGGAGGACGCCACGAATGCATGCGCGGAAGTGCGCGCGCCGCGGCGGGGAGCGCGTCGATGTCGAGTGGTGCCTCCTGAAGCCAGGCGGAGTCATCGGCGATGAAGGTGAGCGCGCCGAGACGGATCTCGCGGCCCTCCACCAAAACTCCGCAAGAAACCATGATCAAAGGGATCGGAAAAGATCGCAACTTCTCCAACTAAGTGCTAAGATTCCTGCCCCACGGTGGGCGCCAACTGTCGTGGTTCCGACTCTGACAGTGATGTAGGGGGGTGAGTATGGAGAGGCTAGATCCTAGCTATTGGGAAGTTGTTACACGCGAGGTTTACGAGTTCAGGCCCTTCTCGGAGGAAGTAATAGCCCTACGTCTCGGAGCCCGGAGGCGGTCGACTGGATTATGCGTGTATGGATTACAGGGGTGCGAACCCTTCATACTGAGGAGGGGGTGGCTTATATAGAGTTCGCCGGCCCCCTCCTGCCCTCAGTAATGCAGGGTTTAAGGTACATTTAAGATTGGGCGTTACTGGTAACGCCTCTAATAAAGTGCTATAATGACCATGAAGACTACTTAACAGCTGACCGTTTGCCTACGGAGTGACTGTAGGTCTCCTGGCAGTCGAGTGATTAGCTTCATGGTCGAGTGGTAGCTTCTTGGTCGAGTGTCTTGAACCTGTCGAGTGGGGTACCTTCAAGTCGATTGATAGGTGATTTCTTCTAGGGATGTCCTTGGGTAGGGCTCTTTGGACGGGTCCGTGCCCCTACCCTAGGTACATAGCTTCATCAGCCTCCACGGGCTCCTGTTCATCCAGCCTCCACCGCGTGCTTCTCCACCGGCTACTGTTCAACCACTCCTCCACAGTCTATGTTCATCCAGCCCTCCACACTACGGGGTCATGTTCAACCACCCCTCCATGGGTACCCCTCCATCGTCTACTGTTCATCCAACCCTCCACACCACGGGGTCCTGTTCAACCACCCCTCCATCGTCTACTGTTCATCCAGCCCTCCACACCACGGGGTCCTATTCATCCACCCCTCCACAGGCACCCCTCCACCGTCTACTGTTCATCCAGCCCTCCACCACACCATGGGGACCTGTTCATCCAGAGGCAATGCCATCGCTCATTGTTCATCCAACCCCCCCTGCAACGCTCACTGTTCATCCCATTGATCGGCTTCAGTTAGCAGCAGTAGCGAAGGAATCGCTCGATCGGGTTCAGTTAACAGCCATCGATCGATCGCTCGGGTTTAGTAACGCGTAGCCTGCAGTGCAATCGCTCGGGTTCAGTTAGAGCCCAATGCCTCGCTCGGGTTCAGTTAGAGCCAACGCCTCGCACACACGCGTACGTGTACGAGAGAAACGCGCATCGCTCGGCCCCCGACCTCCCACCATAACCGGGAACTCCCCGAAATTTTCCTCGCCCTCGCTTCTACCATGGTTTTTTCCGTCATGGACGGCCCAAAGAATGTCATGCAGCTGCGTCTCCGGCCCGCCCAGGATGAAAAGCCCATTTTCTGTCATGATTTTTGTCATAGAAGTAGGAGCCCACCACATCTATGATGATACCAGGTTTTGTCACAATTATTGTCATAGAAGTGTCATATGTATGACAGAAAAAAAATTGTTCGGCCCAAAATGTCACGGATGTGTCTTTTTTTTTGTAGTGCATGCATCTAGAGTATTAAGTTCAAAGGAATAGAGTAACGCTTTAAGTAAGATGACATGATGTAGAGGGATAAACTCATGCAATATGATATAAACCCCATCTTGTCATCCTCGATGGCAACAATACAATACGTGCCTTGCTGCCCCTACTGTCACTGGAAAAGGACACCGCAGATTGAACCCAAACCTAAGCACTTCTCCCATTGCAAGAAAGATCAATCTAGTAGGCCAAACCAAACTGATAATTCAAAGAGACTTGCAAAGATAACCAACCATACATAAAAGAATTCAGAGAAGATTCAAATATTGTTCACAGATAAACTTGATCATAAAGCCACAATTCATCGTTCTCAACAAACACACCACAAAAGAAGATTACATCAAATAGATCTCCACTAGAATCGTGGAGAACTTTGTATTGAGATCCAAAAAGAGAGAAGAATCCATCTAGCTAATAACTATGGACCCGAAGGTCTGAGGTAAACTACTCACACATCATCGGAGAGGATATGGTGTTGATGTAGAAGCCCTCCATGATCGATGCCCCCTCCGGCGGAGCTCCGGAAAAGACCCCAAGATGGGATCTCATGGGTACAGAAGGTTGCGGCGGTGGAATTAGGTTTTTGGCTCCATATCTGGTAGTTTGGGGGTACGTAGGTATATATAGGAGGAAGAAGTACGTCGGTGGAGCAACGTGGGCCTCACGAGGGTGGAGGGCACGCCTGGGGGGGTAGGTGCGCCCCCCTACCTCATGCCTTCCTGGTAGCTTTCTTGACGTAGGGTCCAAGTCCTCTAGATCATGTTCGTTCGAAAATCACGTTCCCAAAGGTTTCATTCCGTTTGGACTCCGTTTGGTGTTCTTTTTCTGCGAAACTCTGAAATAGGCAAAAACTAGCAATTCTGGGCTGGGCCTCCGGTTAATAGGTTAGTCCCAAAAATAATATAAAAGTGTATAACAAGTCCCATTAATCATCCAAAACAGAATATAATATAGCATGAAGCAATCAAAAATTATAGATACGTTGGAGACGTATCAAGCATCCTGAAGCTTAATTCCTGCTCGTCCTCGAGTAGGTAAATGATAAAAACAGAATTTTTGATGCGGAATGCTACTTGGTATAATTTTTTAATATAACCCTCTTAATTGTGGTTTGAATATTCAGATCCAAAAGATTCAAGATCAAAGTTTAATATTGACATAAAAGCAGTAATACTTCAAGCATACTAACTAAGCAATTATGTCTTCTCAAGATAACATGGCCAAATAAAGTTCATCCCTACAAAATCATATAGTTTAGTCATGCTCCATTTTCGTCACACAAGAATGCTCTCATCATACACAACCCCGATGACAAGCCAAGCAATTGTTTCATACTTTAGTAATCTCAAACTTTTTCAACCTTCACGCAATACATGAGCGTGATCCATGGATATAGCACTATGGGTGGAATAGAATATAATGATGGGGGTTATGTGGAGAAGACAAAAAGGAGAAAGACTCACATCAACGCGGCTAATCAACGGGCTATGGAGATGCCCATCGATTGATGTTAATGTAAGGAGTAGGGATTGCCATGCAACGGATGCACTAGAGCTATAAATGCATGAAAGCTCAACAAAAGAAACTAAGTGGGCGTGCATCCAACTTGCTTGCTCACGAAGACCTAGGGCATTTGAGGAAGCCCATTGTTGGAATATACAAGCCAAGTTCTATAATGAAAAATTCCCACTAGTATATGAAAGTGACAAAACAAGAGACTCTCTATCATGAAAATCATGGTGCTACTTTGAAGCACAAGTGTGGAAAAAAAGATAGTAGCATTGTCCCTTTTTATTTTCTTTTTTTGGGCCTTCCTTCTTTTGGCCTTTTTTTGGGACAATACTCTATGAATGATGATCACCACACTTCTATTTATTTACAACTCAATGATTACAACTCGATACTAGAACAAAGTATGACTCTATATGAATGCCTCCGGCGGTATACCGGGATAGCAATGAATCAAGAGTGACATGTATGAAAAATTATGAACGGTGGCTTTGCCACAAATACAATGTCAACAACATAATTATGCAAAGCAATATGAGAATGATGAATGTGTCATGATAAACGGAACGGTGGAAAGTTGCATGGCAATATATCTCGGAATGGCTATGGAAATGCCATAATATGTAGATATGGTGGCTGTTTTGAGGAAGATATAAGGAGTTTTATGTGTGAAAGAGTGTATCATATCACAGGGTTTGGATGCACCGGCGAAGTTTGCACCAACTCTCAATGTGAGAAAGGGCAATGCACGGTACCGAAGAGGCTAGCAAGGATGGAAGGGTGAGAGTGCGTATAATCCATGGACTCAACATTAGTCATAAAGAACTCACATACTTATTGCAAAAATCTACAAGTCATCAAAAACAAATCACTACGCGCATGCTACTAGGGGGATAGATTGGTAGGAAAAGACCATCGCTCGTCCCCGACCGCCACTCATAAGGAAGACAATCAAAGAACACCTCATGTTTCAAATTTGTTACATAACGTTTACCATACGTGCATGCTACGGGACTTGCAAACTTCAACACAAGTATTTCTCAATTTCACAACTACTCAACTAGCACAACTTTAATATCACTACCTCCATATCTCAAAACAATCATCAATCATCAAACTTCTCTTAGTATTTAGCACACTAATAATAAAGTTTTTTACTAGTCTCGAATACTTAGCATATTAGGATTAATTTCCCAATTTAAGAAAATTACCATGCTGTTTAAGACTCTCAAAATAATATAAGTGAAGCATGAGAGAATAATAGTTTCTATAAAACGAATCCACCACCGTGCTCTAAAAGATATAAGTGAAGCACTAGAGCAAAAACTATATAGCTCAAAAGATATAAGTGAAGCGCATAGAGTATTCTAATAAATTCCGAATCATGTGTGTTTCTCTCAAAAGGTGTGTACAGCAAAGATGATTGTGGTGAACTAACAAATAAAGACTCAAATAATACAAGACGCTCCAAGCAAAACACATATCATGTGGTGAATAAAAATATAGCTCCAAGTAAAGTTACCGATGGAAGTAGACGAAAGAGGGGATGCCTTCCGGGGCATCCCCAAGCTTTGGCTTTTAGGTGTCCTTAGATTATCTTGGGGTGCCATGGGCATCCCCAAGCTTAGGCTCTTGCCACTCCTTGTTCCATAATCCATCAAATCTTTTACCCAAAACTTGAAAACTTCACAACACAAAACTTAACAAAAAATCTCGTGAGCTCCGTTAGCGAAAGAAAACAAAAGACCACTTCAAGGTACTGTAATGAACTCATTATTTATTTATATTGGTGTTAAACGTACTGTATTCCAACTTCTCTATGGTTTATAAACTCTTTACTAGCCATAGATTCATCAAAATAAGGAAACAACACACGAAAAACACAATCTGTCAAAAACAGAACAGTCTGTAGTAATCTGTAGCTAACGCAAGTTCTGGAACCCCAAAAATTCTAAAATAAATTGCTGGACGTGAGGAATTTATCTATTAATCATCTGCAAAAATAATTAACTAAATATAACTTTCCAAATAAAAATGGCATCAGTTCTCGTGAGCGCTAAAGTTTCTGTTTTTTACAGCAAGATCAAAAAGACTTTCCCCAAGTCTTCCCAACGGTTCTACTTGGCACAAACACTAATTAAACACAAAAAACACAACCAAAACAGAGGATAGATAAATTATTTATTACTAAACAGGATCAAAAAGCAATGAATAAAAATAAAATTGGATTGCCTCGCAACAAGCGCTATCGTTTAACGCCCCTAGCTAGGCATAAAAGCGAAGATAGATCTAGGTATAGCCATCTTTGGTAGGCAATCCATAAGTGGCTCTCACTATAGATTCATATGGTAGTTTAATTTTCTTTCTATGGAAGTGTTCCATGCCTTTCCTTAACGGAAATTGGAATCTAATATTCCCTTCCTTCATATCAATAATTGCACCAATCGTTCTAAGGAAAGGTCTACCAAGAATAATAGGACATGTAGGATTGCAATCTATATCAAGAACAATTAAATCTACGGGCACATAATTCCTATATTCAACAATAAAAACATCATTAATTCTTCCCATAGGTTTATTAATGGTGGAATCCACAAGGTGCAAGTTTAAAGAGCAATCATCAAAATCACGGAAACCTAGCAAATCACACAAAGTCTTTGGAATCGTGGAAACACGAGCACCCAAATCACACAAAGCATAGAATTCATGATCTTTAATTTTAATTTTAATAGTAGGTTCCCACTCATCATAAAGTTTTCTTGGGATATAAACTTCCAACTCAATTTTTTCTTCATAAGATTGCATCAAAGCATCAACGATATGTTTGGTAAAGGCTTTATTTTGACTATAAGCATGTGGAGAATTTAGCACAGATTGCAAAAAGGAAATACAATCTATCAAAGAGAAATTATCATAATTAAATTCCTTGAAATCAAAAATAGTGGGTTCATTGATATTTATAGTTTTGATCTCTTCAATCCCACTTTTACCAATTTTTGCATCAAGATCTAAAAACTCCGAATTTTTGGAACGCCTTCTAGGTAAAGGTGGATCATATTCAGTCCCATCATTATCAAGATTCATATTGCAAAACACAGATTTAATAGGGGACACATCAATAACTTTTAGATCTTCATCTTTATTTTCATAGAAACTAGAAGAACATGCTTTCACAAAACAATCTTTCTTAGCACGCATCCTAGTGGTTCTTTCTTTGCACTCATCAATGGAAATTATCATGACCTTGAGAGACTCATTGATATCATGCTTAGGTGGAATAGATATAAGTTTCAAAGAATCAATATCAAGAGAAATTTTATCAACGTTCCTAGCCAATTCATCAACTTTAAGCAATTTTTCTTCAAGAAAAGCATTGAAATTCTTTTGTGAATTTATAAACTCCTTAACACTAGTCTCAAATTCAGAGGGCATCTTATTAAAATTTCCAAAAGAATTGTTGTAGGAATTACCATAATTATTAGAGGAATTACTAGGATACGACCTAGGATTAAAGTTTCCTCTATACGCGTTGTTACCAAAATTATTCCTACCAACAAAATTCACATCCATAGATTCATTATTATTCTCAGTCAAAGTAGACAAAGGCATATCATTAGGATCAGAAGAAACACTTTTATTAGCAAATAATTTCATAAGTTCATCCATCTTTCCACTCGAAACATTAATTTCTTCTATCGCATGCACTTTCTTATTAGTAGATCTTTCAGTGTGCCATTGAGAATAATTAACCATAATATTATCTAGGAGTTTAGTAGCTTCTCCTAAAGTGATTTCCATAAAAGTGCCTCCCACGGCCGAATATAAAAGATTTCTAAAAGCAAAATTCAATCCGGCATAAAAAAATTTGTATAATCATCCACAAATTCAAACCATGTGTAGGGAAATTACGTATCATTAGTTTCATCCTCTCCCAATCTTGTGCAACATGTTCATGATCAAGTTGCTTAAAATTCATAATATCGTTTCTAAGAGAGATGATCTTAGCGGGAGGAAAATACTTAGAGATAAAAGCATCTTTGCACTTATTCCAAGAATCAATACTATTTTTAGGCAAAGACGAAAACCAAGCTTTAGCACGATCTCTAAGCGAAAAAGGAAATAGCTTCAATTTAACAATGTAATTATCCAGATCTTCCTTCTTTTGCATATCACAGAAATCAACAAAGTTGTTTAGATGGGTAGAGGCATCTTCACTAGGAAGGCCGGAAAACGGATCTTTCATAACAAGATTTAGCAAAGAAGCATTAATTTCACAAGATTCGGCATCGGTAAGAGGTGCAATCGGAGTGCTAATAAAATCATTGTTGTTGGTATTAGTAAAGTCACACAATTTGGTATTATCTTGAGCCATCGTGACAAGCAAGCAATCCAACACACAAGCAAACAAGAAACGGGCAAAAAGAGGCAACAGGGAAAGAGAAGGAGGACGGAGAGAGAGGGCCAAATAAAAACGACAAGGTGAAGTGGGGAGAGGAACGAGAGGCAAATGGCAAATAATGTAATGCGGAGATAGGGTTTGTGATGGGTACTTGGATATGTTGACCTTTTGCGTATAGACTCCCCGGACAACGGCGCCAGAAATCCTTCTTGCTACCTCTTGAGCACTGCGTTGGTTTTCCCTTGAAGAGGAAAGGTTGATGTAGTAAAGCAGCGTAAGTATTTCCCTCAGTTTTTTAGAACCAAGGTATCAATCCAATAGGAGACCACGCACGAGTCCCTCGCACCTACACAAACAAATAAAATCCTCGCAACCAACGCAATAAAGGGGTTGTCAATCCCTTGACGGTCACTTACGAAAGTGAGATCTGATAGATATGATAAGATAATATTTTTGGTATTTTTATGATAAAGATGCAAAGTAAATAAAGCGAAATAAAAATGGCACCAGAAATAGCTGTTAACGGGAGATTAATATGATGGAAAATAGACCCCGGGGGCCATAGGTTTCACTAGAGGCTTCTCTCGAGAGCATAAGTATTTCGATGGGTAAACAAATTACTGTTGAGCAATTGACAGAATTGAGCATAGTTATGAGAATATCTAGGTATGATCATGTATATAGGCATCACGTCCGAGACAAGTAGACCAACTCCTGTCTGTATCTACTAATTACTCCACACATCGCCCGCTATCCAGCATGCATCTAGAGTATTAAGTTCAAAGAACAAGGAGTAACGCTTTAAGTAAGATGACATGATGTAGAGGGATAAACTCCTGAAATATGATATAAACCCCATCTTGTTATCCTCGATGGCAACAATACAATACCTGCCTTGCTGCCCCTACTGTCACTGGGAAAGGACACCGCAAAATTGAACCCAAAGCTAAGCACTTCTCCCATTGCAAGAAAGATCAATCTAGTAGTCCAAACCAAACTAATAATTCGAAGAGACTTGCAAAGATAACCAATCATACATAAAAGAATTCATAGAAGATTCAAATATTGTTCATAGATAAACTTGATCATAAACCCACAATTCATCGGTCTCAACAAACACACCGCAAAAGAAGATTACATCGAATAGATCTCCACGAGAATCATGGAGAACTTTGTATTGAGATTCAAAAAGAAGAGAAGAAGCTATCTAGCTAATAACTATGGACCCGAAGGTCTGAGTAAACTACTCACACATCATCGGAGAGGCTATGTGTGATTGTAGGAAGCCCTCGTGATCGATGCCCCCTCCGGCGGGCTCCGGAAAGGCCCCAAGATGGGATCTCACGTACAGAAGGTTGCGGTGGTGGAATTAGGTGGCTCCGTATCTGGTAGTTTTGCGGGTTACGTATGTATATATAGGGGAATAAAGTACGTCGTGGAGCAACGTGGGCCCCACGAGGGTGGAGGGCGCCGCCTGGAGGGGTAGGCATGCCCCCTACCTCGTGCCTTCCTGGTAGCTTTTGACGTAGGGTCAAGTCCTCTGGATTCACGTTTCGTTCCAAAAATCACGTTCCCGAAGGTTTCATTACGTTTGGACTCCGGTTGATATTCTTTTTCTGTGAAACTCTGAAATAGGCAAAAAAACAGCAATTCTAGGATGGCCTCCAGTTAATAGGTTAGTCTCAAAAAATATAGAAGTGTATAACAGAGCCATTAATCATCCAAAATAGATATAATATAGCATGTAGTAATCAAAAATTATAGATACGTTGGAGACGTATCAGAAGTCTTCGGACAAATTTACTTTTTGGCCTATGAGCTCAAAGGGCCATTATATGCATCTAGTGGAGATAGTATTTCTTATATGATCTTATAAAACCTAAGGAAATGGCTGGGAAAAGGTACCTCAAAGCCATGAAAGAGGCCTTGGGCCTCCTTGATACCGGCCTCGGCGGACCGGTAACTCTGCAGCATCACGCCCAGTAGGACGCGGTGCTCGACGATGATGGAAGAGCCCGTCAGGGACGCCTCCATCTTTTTAGTCCACCCCGCCAACACCTGCCCTGTGGCAGGAGGGGGTGGGGGGTTCACCTCCACTATCACCCTCCTTGATACCGGCCTCGGCGGACCGGTAACTCTGCAGCATCACGCCCAGTAGGACGCGGTGCTCGACGATGATGGAAGAGCCCGTCAGGGACGCCTCCATCTTTTTAGTCCCCCCCGCCAACACCTGCCCTGTGGCAGGAGGGGATGGATGGTTCACCTCTACTATCCCCGTCATGGGAGGGATGGCTGCCGTCAAGGTTGTTAGAATCGCGATTTTGAATCGGATCAGAGCTCCGATGGTAGGATCACAAATCATAGAATCTTCACTATCAGGATCGTACAAACGTAGATTCTATGAACTAAAATCATAGAATTATAGTGGTTAGTTTGGATCATAAAATCGTAGAATCGTATAACAGGATCGTGATTCTGACAACCTTGGCTGCCGTGAAGGGTTGCCGAGGTGGCTCCGGTTCAATAGGCGCTGAGTTGGTCGGCCACCCCAGCCTTCCATAGAAGAAGGATTCTTCTCCATGGGGTCCTTGGAGGCCGAGACCTCTACCTTGGATACAAGGACATCTGCCTCGCCCCCCGTAGTGGTCTCAAGCGGGGCTAGCTGGGATGTTGCCTTCCCAGCCCTTCTTGGGCAGTGGGGGAGGGATGGTGCTCCTCTGAGATGCTTAGAGGAGGGAGCCTGCTCGACGCTTTACGTCGCTTATATTGGAGCATTGTGGGTTGCAAAGAAAAGATAAATGATCAATCGAATAGTGCAGATTGTTGCGCTTGGGTACTTACTGCTCATAAGGGAAGAAGGCGTACCTCCTCGGTGGTTGGCTTGGCCGCTGCATTTTGACGAGTTCGTCCTCATATTCGGAGGAGTCGGCCTTAGCGGTGGCACAAGCCTCGCGGGGTACGGCATCAGCAACCTTCACGAGGCACTGACGTATCTGGGTGTGAGCCCCTGCGATGTCCTTGGGTGCTGCCATTTTCTTCTTTAGGGAGGAGGAACCTTCCTCATCCTTCCTCTCTGATTTATCCAAGGAGATGACCCGGATGTTCTCGGACCTGGTGTCCACCGGATCTTGGATGACCCTCCCTCTTCTTCTTCGGTCATTTATCCTTGACTGGGGCCTTTGGGGGCACCACGGCCAGGAGCGCATGTAGCTCGGTGGTCCTTGGGTCCTCGGGTAGCAGCGCAGGGCACGCAATGAGCGTCGCCTTGGACGCAATTTCTGGAAATAGGAAGGGAAGGTTCAGACAAATGCTAAATATAAATTTGATGATAAAACACATAGAGTGATCCTTACCTCGAAAGGCCCATGTTCAGCTTTGTAGCCGATGTCTGGCTCGTCGTCGGGGAACTCACTTTGGGATGGCTTGAAACGAGTCATCCACATCCCGCCGATGTTGGTGTGGAAGAAGTTCCATAGAGTTGGCGTGTCCTCGGGCATGTAGAGCCACATAGGATTGGCCCAGATCTGGAGTGGAAGGATGTACCGATGAATCATCACATCCACCACATCCACCAGCTTGAACTTCTTCTGGAGGGCCCAAAGCCGCTCTTGGAGTGCCTCGACGTCATCCAGGTTGCCCCACTCTAGGCCCCATTTCTACCACGACGTCAGCTTCCTTGGGAGCAGTTGTTGGCTTGTGGATGAGATTGGAGGCATGAAAGTTTAAGGGGTCTGGGCACTGAAACGAAAAGAGCGTGGGATTTTGGGTTTGATCCCTCCCGCTCTTTATAGAACTATAAAAGGTGAAGCTTCCCTCCCCTTACACCGTAAAAATCACCACATTTCGGCTTATTGTGCCATTGTGGCTGCTTGGGAAAGATCAATTGATTGATGATATCCCTTAAAATGCGGAGCACGATCTCCATTTTGATATGACATGCCAATAAGAGGTTGGCCTCGAACCACGATTCAAACAAATAAACTGACACATTACATCATTGGCGGTGGCGCTCCAATAAAATTGCCAGTAATTGGCTGCTGAGCTCACCTAAGATAGTATTCGAGGCTAAGCATAGTTTAAACTTTGAATGAAGACACATGCATCTAGACTACACATGGTCAGGCTTGTTTGGGTCTCCCTAAAAATGGTGCCTGGTTGAAGGAGCTTGCAAGTTTCGTACGAAGGCCATGCGAAGACGTGGAACTTGCCAGCCAAGCCAAAGACCGCCAAGCCGAAGACATTATCCGATGAATATGGACAACCTCGGCTTCGAAGACAAGTTCGGGGGCTACTGATGGTGTCTTGGACTAGGGGGTCCTAGCCCAGGCGGACTGATATACAGGCCAGACTGTCAGCCCACTGAGGAAGTAAGACTCTGGAGGCCTTCAAAGTGCGGGGACAGAGGACTTGGCGTGTACTTCGAGCATATTCGACTAGATTCGTCATGTGAATTATAGATGGCAACCGACCTCGTGTAACCCTAGATACCCATTGGTACAGCGATGTGCTAAACAAACGGTTTTTAACCCCTTTTCGCGACGGCATTTGGAACCGTCGCTAAGTGAGTGTGTGCGATAGGGTGTCCTTCCCACACGGCCCAAAAATCGTCGGGGATAGGCCCTCCTAGGACCCAGGCTGGGGTCGTGTGCGATCGGGTGAGGCATCGAAACCCAATCATTTCTGTAGGTATGTACATTCCACATGGTGAATCCCAGAAAATCATTTCCGTAGGTATTTACATCCCACATGGTGAATCCCATAAAATCATTTCCATTGGTATGTACATCCCACACGGTGAATCAAAGAAAATCATTTCCGTAGGTATGTACATCCCACATGGTGAATCCTAGAAAAACATTTCCGTAGGTATGTACATCCCACATGGTGAATCCTAGAAAAACATTTCCGTAGGTATGTATGTCACACACAGTTCTTTGTGTGGAAACGTTTGTGCAAGGTGGCCTGACGCAAACAGTTCGCTGCCGGAAGCCGTGTGTGATTGTTCGTTGATCAAAGACGCCTACTTTCTAGAAACCGTGCGGGTTGTTTGAGTTCATGTCCACGGTACTGTCTGAGTAACCATTTGCAATAGTAAACTCCAATAAGCAGGGTAATTAGCCTATTATGATAATCCATGTACTAATCAAACTTATATTTCTTATAAAACACGCCAAGATATTTCATATCCGTATAAAAGCAACCAGGATTTCATAATCGAATTACATCATATAGCTTCGGCACTCAGTTACGCCATTACAACAGCACAAATTTCACATGCAGCATCAAAAACCTTTGGAAAGTAGCATCATACACAATAAATAGAGAGATGAATCTCATCTGGGAAACTGCGGAAGCGGAAGGCAAATATTGAGCCTTCAGTGATGTTGAATGTCCTTGCAACTTTAGGCCAGTGGCTATGGATAATTGCCCGCCCAACCTTCGTCCTCTTCAGCAAGACTTCAATATTGTACGTGGGTGTTGAATGAATACCTTCCGTCGCCTCTTGACCATGCAGGTGGTTTGAGAGGTAATCATCATGAACTGCTTTGAAAAGTACTGAAAACAAAGCTATGCATAAATCGCTGTTGTAAATTTTGAAATGGTGCAAGGGGTGACGGAGTCCTCGACTAAGGGGTCCTCGGGCGTCCGGCCTGTTATCCATGGGCCGGACTGATGGGCTGTGAAGACATGAAGGCCGAAGACTGCACCATGTCCGGATTGGACTCTACTTGGCGTGGAAGGCAAGCTTGGCGACCGAAGATTCCTTCTTATGTAACCGACTCCATGTAAACCCTAGATCCCCTCGGTGTCTATATAAACCGAAGGGGATAGTCCGGAAAGGACATCACATATACTCATTACCATACCCACATAGGCTAGACTTCTAGGGTTTAGCCATTACGATCTCGTGGTAGATCCACTCTTGTAACACTCATATTCATCAATATCAATCAAGCAGGACGTAGGGTTTTACCTCCATAGAGAGGGCCCGAACCTGGGTAAACATTGTGTCCCCCGTCTCCTGTTACCATCGATCCTAGACGCACAGTTCGGGACCCCCTACCCGAGATCCGCCGGTTTTGACACCGACATTGGTGCTTTCATTGAGAGTTCCACTGTGCCGTCGATGAAAGGCTCGATGGCTCGCCTTGTCATTAAGACAAATATTACCGCAGGGTAGTTTTGGCCTCGGGCCAAACCCTCCGGCGACTTTACTATGATCGCCCGTTCGGCCGCGGAGCCAACGATGACCTCTCGGGCCATCGAAAATCCCCTTCGCATCAACTCCGAGCACTCCAAGCAGATGGATCCGGTTGAGTTTTCGTCCTTAAACGAGCTCCTAGATCGCATCGCGCTTTGGGAATCGCCACAGATTACGATCAGATCGGGCCTAAAACCGATCAGGGAGAAACCGAAACTCCCCGGTCACCCACCAGATCGGCGAGTCCTGGAGCAGGACGGCGAGTCTTCTTCTATATTGAAGACGGACTATGTTCGGGTCGCCGTTCATGAAGAGCCGGATACTCACCCGAAAAGGACGCAACCAGCCCTCCGAACATAGCATCGGACGGCGGTTCCAAACAATCAGAAGATATTCCGGAACCCGGACTGTCTAGTCCCGGAAGGTCGTCGGACTCCGGACAACCGGTTAGGTCGGGGTTCGGATTTAATTCCACCCACCCACCCGGATATAGAGGCTCTCATGAGCATAAAACAGCAATCTCAGGAGAAGGTCCACCACTTTTGGGCCAGATTCCTCCTTGTCAAGGACAAGGTAAAGGATTGCCGTGACGAGGACGCAAT
>NC_053026.1:607052591-607148406 GCF_003073215.2 Triticum urartu | reverse complement strand
AGGGTTTAGCCTCTCTGATCTCGTGGTAGATCTACTCTTGTACTACCCATATCATCAGTATTAATCAAGCAGGACGTAGGGTTTTACCTCCATCAAGAGGGCCCGAACCTGGGTAAAACATTGTGTCCCCTGCCTCTTGTTACCATCCGCCTTAGACGCACAGTTCGGGACCCCCTACCCGAGATCCGCCAGTTTTGACACCGACATTGGTGCTTTCATTGAGAGTTCCTCTGTGTCGTCGCCGTTAGGCTTGATGGCTCCTACTATCATCGATGGCGATGCAGTCCAGGGTGAGACTTTTCTCCCCGGACAGATCTTCGTGTTCGGCGGCTTTGCGCTGCGGGCCAATTCGCTTGGCCATCTAGAGCAGATTGACAGTTACGCCCCTGGCCATCAGGTCAGGTTTGGAAGCTTAAGCTACACGGCTGACATCCGTGGAGACTTGATATTCGACGGATTCGAGCCTCTGCCTTGTGCCTCACGCGGTCACGATGAGCATGATTTAGCTCTACCATCGGACAGTGTTCAGGAGATCGCACAGGCAGCCGCTCCGACTCTCAATTCGGAGCCAGTTGCGCCGTCCATGGACGGGTGGATGGACCCCGCCATGGAGGCCTTACCCTCAGCGGCGATCTAGCCAAACATCGACCTTACCTTGCACGAGAGCCGTGTTGTTAAACTGCCGGATCCTTCTCCGGCCACGGACTCCGAACCGCTTGCGCCCGTTCCTATCGAATCCGATTGGGCGCCGATCATGGAGTTTACCTCCGCGGATATTTTTCAGCACTCTCCCTTTGGCGACATACTGAACTCATTAAGGTCTCTCTCCTTGTCAGGAGGATCCTGGCCGAACTATGTCTGGCAGGACTGGGATGCGGACGACGAAGAAATTCACGGCCCACCCACCACCCACTTAGTAGCCACTGTCGATGACTTAACCGACATGCTCGACTTCGACTCCGAAGACATCGACGGTATGGATGACGATGCGGGAGACGAAGAGGAACCACTGCCCACAGGGCACTGGACAACCACCTCATCATACGATATATACATGGTGGATACACCCAAAGAAGGCAATGGCGACGAGATAGCGGAGGATGACAGCTCCAAGAAGCAACCCAAGCGCCGACGTCAGCGGCGCCGCTCTAAGTCCCGCCAAAGCAAAAGTGGTGATACCGGCACAGGAGGTAATAACACTCCGGATAGTGCCGAAGACAACAATAGCCCCCTCCAGCAAGATTTAGAGCAGGAGGACGGAGGAGCTAGCCCTCCTGAGAGAGCGGCATACGGAGAGGCGGAGGATGATAATTACATGCCCCCTCCGAAGACGAGGCAAGCCTCGGCGAGGATGAATTTGCCGTGCCAGAGGATCCCATCGAACAAGAGCGCTTCAAGCGCCGGCTTATGGCCACGGCAAATAGCCTTAAGAAAAAGCAGCAGCAGCTTCAAGCTGATCAAGATCTGCTAGCTGACAGATGGACTGAAGTCCTCGCGGCCGAGTAATATAAACTCGAGCGCCCCTCCAAGAGTTACCCAAAATGCAGGATGCTACCTCGACTGGAGGAAGAAGCGTATGATGCAGCTGATCGGCCACCTCGTGGCCGCGATAGAGAGGCATTCCAGCCAAAAGCTCAGCCCGCACCCCGACGCCATTCAAATAAAAAAGCATGGGGAAACACGCCAGACTTGCGAGATGTATTGGAGGACAAAGCAAAACATGCAAGATCGATCTATGGATCACGAGGGTGCGCCACTATGCGAGACGATAAACGTCACGCCGGATACAGTAAAAGTAAATCCGACCGGGCCGAACACAGCGGGCAAGACCCATTTGAGCTGCGTCGGGATATAGCCCAATACAGAGGCGCCGCACACCCCTTATGCTTCACAGACGAAGTAATGGATCATCAAATCCCAGAAGGTTTCAAACCTGTAAATATTGAATCATACAACGGCACAACAGATCCTGCGGTATGGATCGAGGATTTCCTCCTCCACATCCACATGGCCCGCGGTGATGACTTACGCACCATCAAATACCTCCCATTAAAGCTCAAAGGACCAGCGCGACATTGGCTTAATAGCTTGCCAGCAGAGTCCATCAGCTGTTGGGAAGATTTCGAGGCCGCATTCCTCGACAACTTTCAGGGCACTTATGTGTGACCACCAGATGTCAATGACTTGAGCCACATAATTCAGCAGCCAGAAGAATCGGCCAGGCAATTCTGGACTCGGTTCCTAACAAAGAAAAATCAAATCGTCGACTATCCGGATGCAGAGGCCCTAGCGGCTTTCAAACACAACATCCGCGACGAATGGCTAGCCCGGCACCTTGGTCAGGAAAAGCCGATATCTATGGTAGCCCTCACGACACTCATGACCCACTTTTGTGCGGGAGAAGACAACTGGCTGGCTCGCAGTAACAATATGTCAAAGAACCATGGTACCTCAGATACCAAGGACGGCAATAGCAGGTACCGTCGCAACAAACATAAGCGCCGCATTAACTGCAATAATACTGAGGATACGGCAGTCAATGCCAGATTCAAAGGCTCTAAACCCGGTCAGCGGAAAAAGCCATTTAAACAAAGTACGCCGGGCTCATCCAGTTTGGACCGCATACTCGATCGCTCGTGTCAAATACACGGCACCCCAGACAAGCCAGCCAATCACACCAACAGGGATTGTTGGGTGTTCAAGCAGACCAGCAAGTTAATTGCCGAAAACAAGGATAAGGGGTCACATAGCGATGACGAGGAGGAGCCCCGGCAGCCACACACCGGAGGACAGAAAAGGTTTCCCCCACAAGTACGGACGGTGAACATGATATACACAACCCACATCCCCAAGAGGGAGCGGAAGCGTGCGCTCAGGGACGTATATGTGTTGGAGCCAGTCGCCCCAAAGTTCAACCCATGGTCCTCCTATCCGATCACTTTCGATAGCAGGGACCACCCCACTAGTATCCGTCATGGCGGATTCGCTGCACTGGTTCTAGACCCAATCATTGACGGATTTCACCTCACTCGAGTCCTTATGGATGGCGGCAGTAGCCTGAACCTACTTTATCAGGACACAGTGCACAAAATGGGTATCGACCCCTCAAGGATCAAACCCACAAAAATGACCTTTAAAGGCGTTATTCCAGGCGTAGAGGCCCATTGCACAGGATCAATTACACTGGAAGTGGTCTTCGGATCCCCGGATAACTTCCGAAGCAAAGACTTAATCATTGATATAGTCCCGTTCCGCAGTGGTTATCATGCACTGCTCGGGCGAACCGCATTTGCGAGATTCAATGCGGTACCGCATTATGCATACCTCAAGCTCAAGATGCCAGGACCTCGTGGGGTTATTATAGTTAATGGAAACACAGAGCGCTCTCTCCGAACGGAGGAGCACACTGTGTCCCTTGCAGCAGAAGCGCAAAGCAGCCTCTCAAGGCAATCCACCAGTTCGGCGTTTCAAGACCCAAACACCTTCAAGCGCGCTCGGAGCAATCGGCAACTAGACCGCCTGGCGCGATCTGAGCTCGCGTAGCAATGCGGCCCCCACCCCAGTCCCAGCCAAGCGGCGAAACTCGTGCCACGCATACATAATTACGCATTAAAAATACCATGGGCACAGGCGGGGAGGGGGGCACAACTGCGGCACGCCCCAAGACGCGGCTTAAACCGCACTAGGGGCTTCCCGCTTAGTTATTTTTCTCTTTTTCAAGACATTAATCTCTAGAAACCCTGTCCGGCAGCACTATTGCCGAACACATGATGCAGCAACCAAGGAGGCAGAAAGCTACGTCACACCACGGAATTCCCAGGTGGATTACAGTAACGAGCGAAATATTTGATAATACTATTCCTCAGCTTGCCCTTGGAAGGGACATAGTCCTACTCTTTGCTTATCGCACTATCTGTATCATTCTGCTTTAACGCACCTCTTTGAATAAACAATGCATAACATTACGACTATTATTGCGTTCATGTTATATATATGTGTTCATTAATGACGCCTTGCAACTGTACACTTTGGTACGGCCAATACACCAGGGGCTTAGGTACCCCACAATATGGTGTGAAAAGCCTGAGGACTTTCACAAGTGCGGCACCCCGAACTTATAGCACTATATGCATCAGCTCCGAATCATGTCTTTTGGTCAAATGTTGGGTTTTCCCGGCTCCTATGTTTTGGTACCTTATGTTCCGCTCTATCGGCTAAGGTAGCGCTAGGAGAACTACTGCGATTGTGCCCCGGTTCTTGTTGGGGAACGTAGCAGAATTTTAAAATTTTCTACGCATCACCAAGATCAATATATGGAGTCATCTAGCAACGAGGGAGAGAGGAGTGCATCTACATACCCTTATAGATCGCACGCGGAAGCGTTCAAGAGAACGGGGTTGCTGGAGTCGTACTCGTCGTGATCCAAATCACCGATGACCAAGTGTCGAACGGACAGCACCTCCGCGTTCAACACACGTACGGTTGGGAAGGCGTCTCCTCCTTCTTGATCCAGCAAGGGGGAAGGAGAGGTTGATGAAGATCCAACAACACGACGGCGTGGTGGTGGAAGCAACGGTGATCTCGCCAGGGCTTTGCCAAGCGCAGGGAGACGGAGGAGTATCACGGGAGGGAGAGGGAGAGGCCAGGGGCTTGGGTTCAGCTGCCCTCCCTCCCCCCACTATATATAGGGGCCCTAGGGGGGCGGCGGCCCTAGGAGATCCAATCTCCTAGGGGGGGGGCAAGGGGTGCCTTGCCCCCAAGGCAAGGGTGGCGCCCCCACCCCTAGGGTTTCCAACCCTAGGCGCAGGGGGAGGCCCAAGGGGGGGCGCACCAGCCCACTAGGGGCTGGTTCCCCTCCCACTTCAGCCCATGGGGCCCTCCGGGATAGGTGGCCCCACCTGGTGGACCCCCGGGACCCTTCCGGTGGTCCCGGTACAATACCAATTACCCCCGAAACTTTCCCGATGGCCGAAACTTGACTTCCTATATATAAATCTTTACCTTCGGACCATTCCGGAACTCCTCGTGACGTCCGGGATCTCATCTGGGACTCCAAACAACTTTCGGGTCACCGTATGCTAATATCTCAACAACCCTAGCGTCACCGAACCTTAAGTGTGTAGACCCTACTGGTTCGGGAGACATGCAGACATGACCAAGGCGCCTCTCCGGTCAATAACCAACAGCGGGATCTGGATACCCATGTTGGCTCCCACATGCTCCACGATGATCTCATCGGATGAACCACGATGTCGAGGATTCAATCAATCCGTATACAATTCCCTTTGTCAATCGGTACGTTACTTGCCCGAGACTCGATCGTCGGTATCCCAATACCTTGTTCAGTCTCGTTACCGCCAAGTCACTTTACTCATACCGTAATGCATGATCCCGTGATCAACCACTTGATCACATTGAGCTCATTATGATGATGCATTACCGAGTGGGCCCAGAGATACCTCTCCGTCATACGGAGTGACAAATCCCAGTCTCGATTCGTGGCAACCCAACAGACACTTTCGGAGATACCTGTAATGTACCTTTATAGTCACCCAGTTACGTTGTGACATTTGGCACACCCAAGGTACTCCTACGGTATCCGGGAGTTGCACAATCTCATGGTCTAAGGAAATGATACTTGACATTCAGAAAAGCTACAGCAAACGAGCTACACGATCTTTGAGCTAAGCTTAGGATTGGGTCTTGTCCATCACATCATTCTCCTAATGATGTGATCCCTTTATCAATGACATCTAATGTCCATAGTCAGGAAACCATGACTATCTTTTGATCAACGAGCTAGTCAACTAGAGGCTCACTAGGGACGTGTTGTGGTCTATGTGTTCACACATGTATTGCGATTTCCGGATAACACAATTATAGCATGAACAATAGACAATTATCATGAACAAATAAATATAATAATAACCATTTTATTATTGCCTCTAGGGCATATTTCCAACAGTCTCCCACTTGCACTAGAGTCAATATTCTAGTTACATTGTGATGAATCGAACACCCATGCAGTTCTGGTGTTGATCATGTTTTGCTCTAGGGAGAGGTTTAGTCAACGGATCTGCTACATTCAGGTTCGTATGTACTTTACAAATCTCTATGTCTCCATTTTGAACACTTTCACGAATGGAGTTGAAGCGACGCTTGATATGCCTGGTCTTCCTGTGAAACCTGGGCTCCTTGGCAAGGGCAATAGCTCCAGTGTTGTCACAGAAGAGAGTCATCGGGCCCGACGCATTGGGTATGACTCCTAGGTCGGTAATGAACTCCTTCACCCAAACTGCTTCTTGTGCTGCCTCCGAGGCTGCCATGTACTCCGCTTCACATGTAGATCCCGCCACAACGCTTTGCTTGCAACTGCACCAGCTTACTGCCCCACCATTCAAAATATACACGTATCCGGTTTGTGACTTAGAGTCATCCAGATCTGTGTCAAAGCTAGCATCGACGTAACCCTTTACGACGAGCTCTTCGTCACCTCCATAAACGAGAAACATTTCCTTGGTCCTTTTCAGGTACTTCAGGATATTCTTGACCGCTGTCCAGTGTTCCATGCCGGGATTACTTTGGTACCTTCCTACCAAACTTACGGCAAGGTTTACATCAGGTCTGGTACACAACATAGCATACATGATAGACCCTATGGCCGAGGCATAGGGGACGACACTCATCTTTTCTCTATCTTCTGCCGTGGTCGGGCATTGAGCCATGCTCAATCTCGTACCTTGCAATACAGGCAAGAATCCCTTCTTTGACTGATCCGTTTTGAACTTCTTCAATATCTTGTCAAGGTACGTGCTCTGTGAAAGACCAATGAGGTGTCTCGATCTATCTCTATAGATCTTGATGCCTAATATATAAGCAGCTTCTCCAAGGTCCTTCATTGAAAAACACTTGTTCAAGTAGGCCTTTATGCTTTCCAAGAATTCTATATCATTTCCCATCAACAGTATGTCATCCACATACAATATGAGAAATGATACAGAGCTCCCACTCACTTTCTTGTAAATGCAGGCTTCTCCATAACTCTGCATAAACCCAAACGCTTTGATCATCTCATCAAAACGAATGTTCCAACTCCGAGATGCTTGCACCAGCCCATAAATCGAGCGTTGGAGCTTGCACACCTTGTCAGCATTCTTAGGATCGACAAAACCTTCCGGCTGCATCCTATACAATTCTTCCTTAAGGAAACCATTAAGGAATGCTGTTTTGACGTCCATTTGCCATATCTCATAATCATAGAATGCGGCAATTGCTAACATGATTCGGACGGACTTCACCTTCGCTACGGGTGAGAAAGTCTCATCATAGTCAACCCCTTGAACTTGTCGATAACCCTTAGCGACAAGCCGAGCTTTATAGATGGTCACATCACCATCCGCGTCTGTCTTCTTCTTAAAGATCCATTTATTTTCTATGGCTCGCTGATCAACGGGCAAGTCAGTCAAAGTCCATACTTTGTTTTCATACATGGATCCTATCTCGGATTTCATGGCTTCTAGCCATTTGTCAGAATCCGGGCCCGCCATCGCTTCTTCATAGTTCGAAGGTTCACCGTTGTCTAACAACATGATTTCCAAGACAGGGTTGCCGTACCACTCTGGTGCGGAACGTGTCCTTGTGGACCTACGAAGTTCAGTAGCAACTTGATCTAAAGTTTCATGATCATCATCATCAACTTCCTCTCTAGTCGGTGCAGGCACCTCAGGAACATTTTCTTGAGCTGCGCCATTTACCAGTTCAAGAGGTAATACTTCATCAAGTTCTACTTTCCTCCCACTTACTTCTTTCGAGAGAAACTCTTTCTCTTGAAAGGACCCATTCTTGGCAACAAAGATCTTGCCTTCGGATCTGAGGTAGAAGGTATACCCAACAGTTTCTTTAGGGTATCCTATGAAGACGCATTTTTCCGATTTGGGTTCGAGCTTTTCAGGTTGAAGTTTCTTGACATAAGCATCACATCCCCAAACTTTTAGAAACGACAGCTTAGGTTTATTTCCAAACCATAATTCATACGGTGTCGTCTCAACGGATTTTGACGGAGCCCTATTTAAAGTGAATGCGGTAGTCTCTAAAGCATAGCCCCAAAATGATAGCGGTAAATCAGTAAGAGACATCATAGATCGCACCATATCTAATAGAGTGCAATTACGATGTTCGGACACACCATTACGCTAAGGTGTTCTAGGCGGCGTGAGTTGTGAAACTATTCCACATTTTCTTAAGTATGTCCCAAATTCGTGACTCAAGTATTCTCCCCCACGATTTGATCGCAAGAACTTGATTTTCCTGTCACGTTGATTCTCAACCTCACTCTAAAATTCCTTGAACTTTTCAAAGGTCTGAGACTTGTGTTTCATTAAGTAGACATACCCATATCTACTCAAGTCATCAGTGAGGGTGAGAACATAACGATAGTCACCGCGAGCCTCAACACTCATTGGACCGCACACATCAGTATGTATGATTTCCAATAAGTTGGTTGCTCGCTCCATTGTTCCTGAGAACGGAGTCTTGGTCATTTTACCCATGAGGCATGGTTCGCACGTGTCAAATGATTCGTAATCAAGAGACTCTAAAAGTCCATCTACATGGAGCTTCTTCATGCATTTGACACCTATGTGACCAAGGCGGCAGTGCCACAAGTATGTGGGACTATCATTATCAACCTTACATCTTTTGGTACTCACACTATGAATATGTGTAGCATTACGCTCGAGATTCATTAAGAATAAACCATTCACCATCGGAGCATGACCATAAAACATATCTCTCATATAAATAGAACAACCATTATTCTCGGATTTAAATGAGTAGCCATCTCGTATTAAACGAGATCCTGATACAATGTTCATGCTCAAAGCTGGCACTAAATAACAATTATTGAGGTTTAAAACTAATCCCGTAGGTAAATGTAGAGGTAGCGTGCCGACGGCGATCACATCGACCTTGGAACCATTCCCGACGCGCATCGTCACCTCGTCCTTCGCCAGTCTCCGCTTATTCCGCAGCTCCTGCTTTGAGTTACAAATGTGAGCAACCGCACCGGTATCAAATACCCAGGAGCTACTACGAGTACTGGTAAGGTACACATCAATTACATGTATATCACATATACCTTTCGTGATGCCGGCCTTCTTGTCCGCTAAGTATTTGGGGCAGTTCCGCTTCCAGTGACCACTTCCCTTGCAATAAAAGCACTCAGTCTCGGGCTTGGGTCCATTCTTTGGCTTCTTCCCGGTAGCTTGCTTACCGGGCGCGGAAACTCCCTTGCCGTCCTTCTTGAAGTTCTTCTTACCCTTGCCTTTCTTGAACTTAGTGGTTTTATTCACCATCAACACTTGATGTTCCTTTTTGACTTCTACCTCTGCTGATTTTAGCATTGAATATACCTCAGGAATGGTTTTTTCCATCCCCTGCATATTGAAGTTCATCACAAAGCTCTTGTAGCTCGGTGGAAGCGACTGAAGGATTCTATCAATGACCGCGTCATCCGGGAGATTAACTCCCAGCTGAGTCAAGCGGTTATGCAACCCAGACATTCTGAGTATGTGCTCACTAACAGAACTATTTTCGTCCATCTTACAGCTGAAGAACTTGTCGGAGACTTCATATCTCTCGACCCAGGCATGAGCTTGGAAAACCATTTTTAGCTCTTCGAACATCTCATATGCTCCGTGTCGCTCAAAACGCTTTTGGAGCCTCGGTTCTAAGCTGTAAGGCATGCCGCACTGAACGAGGGAGTAATCATCAGCACGTGTCTGCCAAGCGTTCATAACGTCTTGGTTCTGTGGGACGGGTGCGTCACCTAGCGGTGCTTCTAGGACATAATCTTTCTTGGCAGCTATGAGGATGATCCTCAGGTTCCGGACCCAGTCCGTATAGTTGCTGCCATCGTCTTTTAGCTTGGTTTTCTCTAGGTACGCGTTGAAGTTGAGGACAATGTTGGCCATTTGATCTACAAGACATATTGTAAAGATTTTAGACTAAGTTCATGATAATTAAGTTCATCTAATCAAATTATTCAATGAACTCCCACTCAGATAGACATCCCTCCAGTCATCTAAGTATAACATGATCCGAGTTAACTAGGCCGTGTCCAATCATCACGTGAGACGGACTAGTCAACATCGGTGAACATCTTCATGTTGATCGTATCTTCTATACGACTCATGCTCGACCTTTCGGTCTTCTGTGTTCGGAGGCCATGTCTGTACATGCTAGGCTCGTCAAGTCAACCTAAGTGTATTGCGTGTGTAAATCTGTCTTACACCCGTTGTATTCGAACATTAGAATCTATCACACCCGATCATCACGTGGTGCTTCGAAACAACGAACCTTCGCAATGGTGCACAGTTAGGGGGAACACTTTCTTGAAATTTTACGAGGGATCATCTTATTTAAGCTACCATTGTTCTAAGCAAATAAGATGTAAAACATGATAAACATCACATGCAATCAAATAGTGACATGATATGGCCAATAGCATTTGCTCCTTTGATCTCCATCTTCAGGGCTCCATGATCATCGTTGTCACCGGCATGACAGCATGATCTCCATCATCGTGTCTTCTTGAAGTTGTCACATCAACTATTACTTCTACTACTATGGCTAACTCTTTAGCAATAAAGTAAAGTAATTACATGATGTTTATGTTGACACGCAGGTCATAAATAAATAAAGACAACTCCTATGGCTCCTGCCGGTTGTCATACTCATCGACATGCAAGTCGTGATTCCTATTACAAGAACATGATCATCTCATACATCACATATATCATTCATCACATCCTTTGGCCATATCACATCATAAAACACTTGCTACAAAAACAAGTTAGACGTCCTCTAATTGTTGTTGCAAGTTTTTACGTGGCTGCTATAGGTTTCTAGCAAGAACGTTTCTTACCTACGCCAAAACCACAACGTGAATTGCCAATTTCTATTTACCCTTCATAAGGACCCTGTTCATCGAATCCGATCCGACTAAAGTGGGAGAGATAGACACCCGCCAGCCACCTTATGCAACTAGTGCATGTCAGTCGGTGGAACCGGTCTCACGTAAGCGTACGTGTAAGGTCGGTCCGGGCCGCTTCATCCCACGATGCCGCCGAATCAAGATAAGACTAGTAACGGCAAGATAATTGACAATATCAACGCCCACAACTACTTTGTGTTCTACTCGTGCATAGTAACTACGCATAGACCTAGCTCATGATGCCACTGTTGGGGAACGTAGCAGAATTTTAAAATTTTCTATGCATCACCAAGATCAATCTATGGAGTCATCTATCAATGAGGGAAAGAGGAGTGCATCTACATACCCTTGTAGATCACGAGCGGAAGCGTTCAAGAGAACGGGGTTGATGGAGTCGTACTCGACGTGATTCAAATCACCGATGACCAAGTGTCGAATGGACAGCACCTCCGCGATCAACACACGTACGGTTGGGAAGACGTCTCCTCCAACTTGATCCAGCAAGGGGGAAGGAGAGGTTGATGAAGATCTAGCAGCACGACGGCGTGGTGGTGGAAGCAACGGTGATCTCGGCAGGGCTTCGCCAAGCGCAAGGGAGATGGAGGAGTGTCACGGGAGGGAGAGGGAGAGGCCAGGGGCTTGGGTGTGCAGCCCTCCCTCCCCCCCCACTATATATAGGGTGCTTAGGGGGGGCGCCGGCCCTAGGAGATCCAATCTCCTAGGGGGCCAGCGGCCAAGGGGGGTGCCTTGCCCCCCAAGGCAAGGGTGTTGCCGCCACCCCTAGGGTTTCTAACCCTAGGCGCAGGGGAGGCCCAAGGGGGGCGCACCAGCCCACTAGGGGCTGGTTCCCCTCCCACTTCAGCCCATGGGGCCCTCCGGGATAGGTGGCCCCACCTGGTGGACCCCCGGGACCCTTCCGGTGGTCCCGGTACAATACCGGTGACCCCCGAAACCTCCCGATGGCCGAAACTGGACTTCCAATATATAAATCTTTACCTCCGGACCATTCCGGAACTCCTCGTGACGTCCGTGATCTCATCCGGGACTCTGAACAACTTTCGGGTTACCATGTGCTAATATCTCTACAACCCTAGCGTCACCGAACCTTAAGTGTGTAGACCCTACGGGTTCGGGAGACATGCAGACATGACCGAGAAGCCTCTCCGGTCAATAACCAACAGCGGGATCTGGATACCCATGTTGGCTCCCACATGCTCCACGATGATCTCATCGGATGAACCACGATGTCAGGATTCAATCAATCCGTATACTATTCCCTTTGTCAATCGGTACGTTACTTGCCCGAGACTCGATCGTCGGTATCCCAATACCTTGTTCAGTCTCGTTACTGGCAAGTCACTTTACTCGTACCGTAATGCATGATCCCGTGATCAACCACTTGATCACATTGAGCTCATTATGATGATGCGTTACCTCTCCGTCATATGGAGTGACAAATCCCAGTCTCAATTCGTGCCAACCCAACAGACACTTTCGGAGATACCTGTAATGTACCTTTATAGTCACCTAGTTACGTTGTGACGTTTGGCACACCCAAAGCACTCTTACGGTATCCGGGAGTTGCACAATCTCATGGTCTAAGGAAATGATACTTGGCATTCAGAAAAGCTACAGCAAACGAACTACACGATCTTTGAGCTAAGCTTAGGATTGGGTCTTGTCCATCACATCATTCTCCTAATTATGTGATCCCGTTATCAATGACATCCAATATCCATAGTCAGGAAACCATGACTATCTTTTGATCAACGAGCTAGTCAACTAGAGGCTCACTAGGGACGTGTTGTGGTCTATGTGTTCACACATGTATTACAATTTCCGGATAACACTATTATAGCATGAACAATAGACAATTATCATGAACAAAGAAATATAATAATAACCATTTTATTATTGCCTCTAGGGCATATTTCCAACACCATCACCTCATCCTCGACAATCATATTGTGCAGAATAACACAACATGTCGTCAGCTGCCACAAAGTTTTGATTCCCACATCATTGCAGCACTTCGCACAAGTCCCCAACGAGCTTGAAGGACATCAAATGCCCTCTCCACATCCTTCCTAGCCACTTCCTGTATTGTTGCAAAGTGCCTTTGTTTATTGCCATGCGGTTTAGATATGGTCTTCACAAACGTCGCCCACTGAGGATAGATACCATCGGCAAGATAGTATCCCATGTTGTAGTCTCGGCCATTAACGGTGTAGTTGCGCGGCGGTGATTCCCCATTGCAAAGCCTTCTGGACAGCAGAGATCATTGATGTCGTTGTTGAAACCCAGCATTCTAAATAAAGCATGCCAAATCCATGCCACCGCTTCTAGTATGATGGTAGCCTCTCTAGTGTGACCTTGATACATTTCCCGCAAACCTTTGGGGCCGTTCTTCCATTGCCAATTGTTAGAAATATGCCCTAGAGGCAATAATAAAATGGTTATTATTATATTTCTTTGTTCATGATAATTGTCTATTATTCATACTATAATTGTGTTATCCGGAAATAGTAATACATGTGTGAATACATAGACCACAAAATGTCCCTAGTGAGCCTCTAGTTGACTAGCTCATTGATCAAAAGATAGTCATGGTTTCCTGACTATGGACATTTGTATGTCATTGATAACGGGATCACATCATTAGGAGAATGATGTGATGGACAAGACCCAATCCTAAGCTTAGCTCAAAGATCGTGTAGTTCGTTTGCTGTAGCTTTTCTGAATGCCAAGTATCATTTCCTTAGACCATGAGATTGTGCAACTCCCGGATACCGTAAGAGTGCTTTGGGTGTGCCAAACGTCACAACGTAACTAGGTGACTATAAAGGTACATTACAGGTATCTCCGAAAGTGTCTGTTGGGTTGGCACGAATTGAGACTGGGATTTGTCACTCCATATGACGGAGAGGTAACGCATCATCATAATGAGCTCAATGTGACCAAGTGGTTGTTCACGGGATCATGCATTACGGTACGAGTAAAGTGATTTGCCGGTAACGAGAGTGAACGAGGTATTGGGATACCGACGATCGGGTCTCGGGCAAGTAACGTACCGATTGACAAAGGGAATTGTATACGGGATTGATCGAATCCTCTACATCGTGGTTCATCCGATGAGATCGAGCATGTGGGAGCCAACATGGGTATCCAGATCCCGCTGTTGGTTATTGACCGGAGAGTCGTCTCGGTCATGTCTGTGTGTCTCCCGAACCCATAGGGTCTACACAATTAAGGTTCGGTGATGCTAGGGTTGTTCAGATATTAGTATACGGTAACCCGAAAGTTGTTCGGAGTCCCGGATGAGATCCCGGACGTCACGAGGAGTTCCGGAATGGTCCGGAGGTGAAGATTTGTATATAGGAAGTCAATTTTCGGCCATCGGGAAAGTTTCGGGGGTAATCGGTATTGTACCGGGACCACCGGAAGGGCCCCGGGGGTCCACCGGGTGGGGCCACCTATCCCGGAGGGCCCCATGGGCTGAAGTGGGAGGGGAACCAGCCCCTAGTGGGCTGGTGCACCCCCCCCCATTGGCCTCCCCTGCGCCTAGGGTTGGAAACCCTAGGGGTGGGGGCGCCCCACTTGGCTTGGGGGGGGGGGCACTCCACCCCCCTTGGCCGCCGCCCCCTTGGAGATTGCATCTTCTAGGGCCGGCACCCCCCTAGGGGCCCTATATATAATGGGGGGAAGGGCAGCCGCAGCCTAGCCCCTGGCGCCTCCCTCTCCCTCCCATGACACTCCTCCCTCTCCGTGAGCTTGGCGAAGCCCTGCCGAGATCACCGTTGCTTCCACCACCACGCCGTCGTGCTGCTGGATCTTCATCAACCTCTCCTTCCCCCTTGCTGGATCAAGTTGGAGGAGACGTCTTCCCAACCGTACGTGTGTTGATCGCGGAGGTGCTGTCCATTCGACACTTGGTCATCGGTGATTTGAATCACGTCGAGTACGACTCCATCAACCCCGTTCTCTTGAACGCTTCCGCTCGTGATCTACAAGGGTATGTAGATGCACTCCTCTTTCCCTCATTGATAGATGACTCCATAGATTGATCTTGGTGATGCATAGAAAATTTTAAAATTCTGCTACGTTCCCCATCACCAATGTACGCAATCAATTGATTCGAGCATTTCTGGAAACCCCCTTGCCTCTCCAATAGCCAACAACTTCTTCGTGTCATGCGCATTTGGTTGTTATCTAAGATACACTGGTCCAAACACCTCCACCACAGCGCAGGCAAACTTGACAGTAGTCTTCGAGCACGTGCTCTCCCCCATCTTGATCATCTCACCAACATCTGCAGCAGTACCAAGTACAAGCATACTCAGAGCAACCGTGCACTTCTGCTTCGTAGAGAAAGAGAGTTACCCGCAGCAATCCCTTGTGATCTTTAAGTATTCGTCGTGTGCCTCCACTCCCTCCACAATGTGCAAAAATAATAGTTTCCGCATGCGAAAATGGCGAGAAATCATGAATCATCGAGGAAAGTAGGATTGGGAGCAAAGTAGTCCATGTGCAGTAGCTTTGCTCCGAACACCCTATCCCGGTTGATCACTCTTCTCCCTTTGATTGAGCCATCGAAGTTGAGAATATGCTCCACTTTCCGGTCCATTTCCTCTTGCATGCTCATGAGCATAATCATGTCTACTTCTTCATCTGAATCCGAGGAATTGAAGGACTCATCTTGAATCATTTGGTCAAGCTCCTCGCTCCATACTCCTCGTCCGACGAAGAATCAAAATCCATATTTTTCCCTAACAAATACACAAAAAATCCAGTCAGACAATTTGTCAAACACATCAAGCGCAAGGCGGAGCCAGAGAGTTGTCAGACGTACTGCAATAGCGTCCTACCCAGCGATGATGCCCCCACGGCGAGGACGGGGGAGAGAACTGCTCTGCCGGAGCTGGTGGTGCAGAGGCTAAGAACGGCTGCGGAGCCCACATGGCGGCGAAGCTGCGAGACGGGCGACGTGGAGGAGGAAGAATAGAGGAGATAGGAAATGGATCTAGCAAGTCTTGGGGTGGATTTGGTGCAATTTGCGGTGGGGTCGGGCTGTCGATTCTGACGTGGCGGGCGGGCCTGGGCGCCCCCATATCCGCTCCATATTTGGGCTGGAAATGTGGCGTGTTGGTTAGACCGGGCGTTTGAGGCCCATTTAAGGATCCCGTATGGGTCAAATTTTCTGACCGGCAATGACCGGCTGGCCTGCCTGGGCGCATGAGGCAGGTTTGGAGTGCCCGGCTGTAGGTGCTCTAAGCTCCCTTTCTTTCCTACCTATCCTCTTCATGTACCTCCCGCATCTTTCCTGGTCGGTGGGCTCCCTCCAACTTTTGCAGCACTAGCCAGGGGTGTGCCTTCCTCTAGCGACACGCCTAACTCTCTGGCCTTCATGCGGCTCCCAAAAGAACATGGCGAAGAGAAGTGCTTCCCATGTCCACATGGACACTCCTACGAGCAAACCGCGGGGGAGTTGTGAGTGTCTCCGGG
Source organism: Triticum urartu (assembly GCF_003073215.2). Taxonomy (NCBI): domain Eukaryota; kingdom Viridiplantae; phylum Streptophyta; class Magnoliopsida; order Poales; family Poaceae; genus Triticum; species Triticum urartu. The sequence goes on along the minus strand of NC_053026.1, from coordinate 607,131,911 downwards.
CGGCGGATGATGTGAGCCATTGGTAGTTGTTGCTGCGAAGAATGGTGGCCACTACTTCAAGCCGGTGTGGCGAGCTATGAGTGTGGATACGTTGGACAACAAGTGCTATGGGCTTGCATGGACCGTTGACAGGGGAAACCCTTGCTGCAAGGCCCAGAGGTTATCTACGTCTATTGCAAAGTGGGTGTTGTGAGGCAGCGGGATCTACTACCATCAATGACAGATTGCTGCTGCAACAACAGATCACATCAGTGTTGCGACCTACATGATAAGACATTTGTGATGTTGGGTTTGCTGCATGATGTGACTGCTGCAAAGACCAGCGTTGGAGGTGTAGTGGGTCTAGTGCTGGTGTTGCAAGGGGTGTCACACCAACGCTTCGCCCGTGTTGCAAAGGGAAGTCATTGCGTGCAATGTTGCAGCGCAACATGCAGTAGTTGTTGTGTGCTATAAGAGAAGCCATATGTGAGAGATGATGACTAGGGATCCAACAGCCGTGCACCTCGCTGGATCCAACAACTATGTATATCGCATCGTACGAGCCGATTGATCCGCGCGTGGATCAGTCGGCTGACACTAACGCAACCCTATTTTTTTAGGGAATAACACATCCCTATTTTGTAATGGTCTAGGTGGCAAAAGCTTCCCACCTGAAAATTGCACTTCAACCGTCACTACTACAGGAATGCCTACCAGTGACAGGCGGAAAAAGGCCATCAAGTGGGGGTGCGACTCTTAGGGGCGCCTGCCACTGACCTCCGCCACTGCAAACATAGCATCGTTGGTGGGTGTACGCCCGCCACTGATAACTAGATAGCCAATGGCGAGCCGAGAGTACTACCCGCCACTGACATAATCGTCATTGCCAGAACATATTTTTGTTCCCGTGAATTTACTATGCCATAGTTTGTACAGATGATTCATAAAGAATAAATCGATATAGTTACAAATTCATAACAATAGCTAAACCTGGCTTTATCCATTTTAGGAATAAACGACAAAGCTCCATATTTGTTCCACTTAACAAACTAATATAAATGTATCACATTCATCTTAACAAACTCACTAACACGTCATCAGCTTGCACAATGTTAATATCTTCGACCTTATTTCTAAATGGTGAACCAACCTGTGGTTGGATGGTTAGAGGGAATGTGGTATCCCCAGCCCACCAGGGCTCAATTCCTGATGCTCACATTTATTTCTGGATTTATTTTAGGATTTCCGGTGATGCGCACTCAGTGGGAGGAGACGTTCTCGTCGATGACGAGGTGCCTATGGTGACTTCATAAATTTCAAGATGATATGTTAGCTCAGTTTTTCAGATATGCTCATAAGGGTTGGGTGTGCATGTACGCGTTCATAGGGGTGAGTGTATGCACGTGTATATGAGTCCTTGTGTTTGTATAGTGTTAAAAAAAGACCTTATTTCTAAACGAGGTCTATGACAACCATCATAGTTGTGGTGGCTCTTCCTTAGCGCGATTATCACTAGTGTCTCAACCCTTAGTCTCTTCGCTTGTAGGCTTGACTTCAGTCGTGCTTAGGCTAAGCCTAACCTCAAAGAAGGCATGATGTCCTGGATTGACAATGTATGACTAATTTCTTAGCTATTTGCTGACCCATGTAACATCCCCATTATAACCTACAATTGTACATTCCCATTGCTAATTATAAATGAACATGACTCACGGTAGGAGTTCTCCTTACTGTTTTTGGTAATAATAATAATAATAATAATAATAATAATAATAATAATAATAAATCTAGTATGCACTCATATGACTAGTTTTGTATGAGATTAATATGTTTTGTGAATTAGTATGGGATTAGTATCGTTAGCACTGTTGGCATGATATTATCTGAAAAAATAATACAACAATTGCTAATTATATCAACGCGAATTTTCATATAAAAATGATGTCATATTTTTAGAAAGAGCTAATATCACTGGAAGTCATAGAACTTGAACTCGATGTTCAATTTAGTGCTAAAACTTTTAAAATACGTAATCATGGTCATTCAACTTGTCAGTGCGTGCAAATACGATTACTTCATCCGTATCTAGACGTATATTGTGCTTACATAGCATGCTAACGTTGATATTGCCAACTTCAGTCCGCTCTTCCCCTTCGTCCTTCTCTCCGACCGAATAGTCACTACCACATGATTTTTTCCCCTAAGCACCCTTCCTTTCCTACCTATCCTCTTCATGTACATCCCGCAGGGATGTGCCTTCATCTAGCAACACGCCTAACTCGGTGGCCTTCATGCGACTCCCAAAAGAACCTGACGATGTGAAGTGCTGCCCACGGTCACATGGCCACTGTTGCGAAGCCCAGTGGCCACTGCTGCAAGTGGGGGAGTTGTGAGCATAGACGTCACCAGCAGTGGCGGAGCTATCAGAAAAATGTTGGACGGGCCGGATAGTAAAAACAGTACTACAAAACTAAAAATCAATACATTATTGTCGGAAAAACTTCATGTAAAACTTTATTTTGCTCCAGCCGTGGGTGGGCCACGACCCGTTGAACCTTGCCATAGCTCCGCCAGTGGTCACCAGGCGGCGGATGCTATGAAGACTGGTGGCAACTGCTGCAAGCCGGGGTGGCGGGCTATGGGTGTGGAGGCGTTGGACGACAGGTGCTATGGGCTTGCGAGGACCGCTGTAAGGGCAACCAAGGCTGCAAGGCCAAGGGATTGTCTATGTCTGTTGCGGAGTGGGTGTTGTGAGGCAGCAGATCTGCTACCAACGGTGACAGATTGCTGCTACAACCGCGGATCACATCAGTGTTGCAACATGCATGATAAAACATTGGTGATGTTGGGTTGTCGCATGATGTGACTGATGCAAAGACCAGGGCGACTCTGTAAAGGCGGTGCGAGGGTCAGCGTCAGAGGTGTAGTGGGTCTGGTGCAGGTGCTGCAAGGGGTGTCACACCAATGGTTCGCCCATGTTGCAAAGGAAGTCATTGCGTGCAATGTTGCAGCGCAACATGCAGTGGTTGTTGTGTGCTGTAAGAGAAGCCGTGTGTGAGAGATGATGACTAGGGATCCAATGGTCGTGTACCTCGCTGGATCAAACGGTTGTGTATCTCGCACCATACGAGCCCATTGATCCGTATGTGGAATCAGTCGGCTGACACTAACTCAACACTATTTTTAAGGGATAATGCAACCCTATTTTGTAATTGTCTAGGTGGCAAAAGCTTCCCATCTAACCTTTTTTACTTAAACCACCACTACTGCAGGAATGCCTGCCAGTGACGGGTGGAAAAAAGTGAAGGAAATATGCCCTAGAGGCAATAATAAAGTTGTTATTTATATTTCCTTATATCATGATAAATGTTTATTATTCATGCTAGAATTGCATTAACCGGAAACTTAGTACATGTGCGAATACATAGACAAACAAAGTGTCCCTAGTATGCCTCTACTTGACTAGCTCGTTAATCAAAGATGGTTAAGTTTCCTAGCCATGGACATCAGGGCCGTCTCCAGGAATTCGGGGGCCCGGTGTGGAATGCAAAAAATTAGGCCTAAATTTTTTACAAGTCATATACTAAATAACCAATATAACTGAAACATTCTCCTACTTAATTATATATACGGTATATAATTGAAGTATGCATTATTGCGTATAGTATTCAGAAGTATATCAAATATTAATACCAGAAGAATAAATGGTACTACTAAACTGCATCGAGTAATGACTCACTTACCAGATCGTCTAGGGTCAAATTCATGGAAGAACTTGATCTGTAGGAGATGGAGGCAACGTGATTGCTTATTTTTCAAGTACCCATGCCCTTCAGAAACAGGAGGTAAATAAAAGATTGGACACATTAGACGCACATCAAATTTAACTCGCAAGTTCGTCCATCTCTCGCATTACCTTCGTCTCCTTCCCTTCAACCTACAGTAGGACTAAAAGCTCCACCCATAAATGCCAATCGACACATTGGAACGAGAGAAGCGAGCGGAATCAAGAATCCCCAAACCTTTTTGTTGTTTTCTTGCACTCCTCGATCAGGTATGCCCTTAATCAATTAGAGCTAGAAGTAGCAGTGACCAAGGGGATCCAATCAAGATGAAAGATGTCAAAGAGGTTTCCTATCAACGCGGAAGCAGCAGATCCCCTGATCCCCTCGCAGACATGATCGATCGAACCGGTCTCGTGGTTCTGGATAATGACCAGGCGTACAGGCCCAGTTCGGGAGAGCGACGGATCCGAGTTAACTGCTGGCTCCAACCATTGACGAATAATGAAAACGGCCCAAACTCAGAATATATACATTAACCATATGGCCCAAGGCCCCTGAAATTTGGGGGCCCTGTCCGGTCACACCACCCGCACAGGCCCCTCAACGGCCCTGATGGACATGTGTTGTCATTTGATGAACGTGATCACATCATTAGAGACTGATGTGATGGAGAAGACCCATCCGTTAGCTTAGAATAATGATCGTTTAGTTTTATTGCTAGTGCTTTCTTCATGACTTATACATGTTCCTCTGACTATGAGATTATGTAACTCTCGAATACCGGAGGAACACCTTGTGTGCTATCAAACGTCACAATGTAACTGGGTGATTATGAAGATGCTCTACAGGTGTCTCCGATAGTGTTTGTTGAGTTGGCATAGATCGAGATTAGGATTTATCACTCCGTCTATTGGAGAGGTATCTTTGGGCCCTCTCGGTAATGTACATCACTATGAGCCTTGCAAGCAATGTGACTAATGAGTTAGTTGTAGGATGATGCATTACAGAACGAGTAAAGAGACTTGCTGGTAACGAGATTGAAGTAGGTATGATGATACCGACGATCGAATCTCGGGCAAGTAACATACCGATTACAAAGGGAACAACGTATGTTGTTATGTGGTTTGACCGATAAAGATTTTCGTAGAATATGTAGGAGCCAATATGAGCATCCAGGTTCCGCTATTGGTTATTGACCGAAGATGTGTCTCGGTCATGTCTACATAGTTCTCGAACCCGTAGGGTCCGCATGCTTAACGTACGATGATGATTTGTATTATGAGTTATGTGATTTGATGTACCGAAGGTTATTCGGAGTCCCGGATGAGATCACGGACATGGCGAGGAGTCTCGAAATGGTCGAGACGTAAAGATCGATATATTGGAAGGCTATATTTGGACATCGGAAAGGTTCCGAGTGATTCGGATATTTTTCGGAGTACCGGAGAGTTACGGGAATTCGTCGGGGAAGTAATGAGCCTTAATGGGCCATACGGGAAAGGAGAGAAGGGCCTCAAGGGGTGGCTGCGCCCCCCATGGGCTGGTCCGAATTGGACTAGGGAGGGGGCGCCCCTCCTCTTTCCTTCTCTCCCTCTTCCCTTCCTTCTTATCCTACTCAAACTAGGGAAAGGGGGAAACCTACTCCTACTAGGAGTAGGAATCCCCCTTGGGGCGCGCCATAGAGAGGGCCGGCCCTTCCCTCCTCCACTCCTTTATATACGGGGGATGGGGCACCCCATCGACACACAAGTTGACAGTTGTCTTTGTTGGGTTTCGTAGTAATTTCAAAAAATTTCCTACGCACACGCAAGATCATGTGATGCATAGCAACGAGAGGGGAGAGTGTTGTCTACGTACCCACGAAGACTGACTGCGGAAGCGTTGACGCAATGTAGAGGAAGTAGTCGTTACGTCTTCACGATCCAACCGATCAAGCACCGAAACTACGCACCTCCGAGTTCGAGCACACGTTCAGCTCGATGACGATCCCCGGACTCCGATCCAGCAAAGTGCCGGGAAGAGTTCCGTCAGCACGACGGCAAAGTAGGAGAACAGATATTAAAATGATACTACAGGCAGAACGGACATATCGAACAAAGAAGAGTATATATATATATATATATATAGATATAATATATAGATATTATTATATATAGAATATATATATAGATAAATAAGAGATATAGATAGAGATAGAGATATGATATATAGATAATAATATAATAATAGAGATATAATAGATAAATATATATATATTAGATAGAGATAATAGATATATAATATATATATATATAGATAGAGTAATAATGATAATAATAATAAAAAATAATAATAATAATAAATTATAATAAGAAGAAGAAGAAGAAGAAGAGAAGAAGAAGAAGAAGAAGAAGAAGAAGAAGAAGAAGAAGAAGAAGAAGAAGAGGAGAGGAAGAAGAAGAAGAAGAAGAAGAGGAAGAAGAAGAAGAAGAAGAAGAAGAAGAAGAAGAAGAAGAAGAAGAAGAAGAAGAAGAAGAAGAAGAAGAAGAAGAAGAAGAAGAAGAAGAAGAAGAAGAAGAAGAAGGAGGAGGAGGAGGAGGAGGAGGAGGAGGAGAAGCAGGAGGGAAGGGAGTGGAGGGATCATGTGGATCATTGTGTGTTCTAGGGTGCTCTCTATATAAAGGACCAGGGGGGAGGCTGGCCGGCCACAGGCGCCAGGAGAGTCCTACTCCCTCTGGGGGAGTAGGATCCCCCCCCCCAATCCTAGTTGGAATAGGATTCCTGGGGGGGAAAGAGAGAGAGGGGGCCGGCCACCTCTCCTAGTCCTAATAGGACTAGGGGAAGGGGGGAGGCGCGCGGCCACCTTGGGCTGCCCCTTTCTCCTTTCCACTAAGGCCCATAAGGCCCATATGCCCGGGGGGTTCCGGTAACCTCCCGTACTCCGGTAAAATCCCGATTTCACCCGGAACACTTCCGATATCCAAACATAGGCTTCCAATATATCAATCTTATGTATCGACCATTTCGAGACTCCTCGTCATGTCCGTGATCACATCCGACTCCGAACAACCTTCGGTACATCAAAACTCATAAACTCATAATATAACTGTCATCGAAACCTTAAGCGTGCGGACCCTATGGGTTCGAGAACAATGTAGACATGACCGAGACACGTCTCCGGTCAATAACCAATAGCGGAACCTGGATGCTCATATTGGCTCCTACATATTCTACGAAGATCTTTATCGGTCAGACCGCATAACAACATACGTTGTTCCCTTTGTCATCGGTATGTTACTTGCCCGAGATTCGATCGTCGGTATCCAATACCTAGTTCAATCTCGTTACCGGCAAGTCTCTTTACTCGTTCCGTAATACATCATCCCGCAACTAACTCATTAGTTGCAATTCTTGCAAGGCTTAAGTGATGTGCATTACCGAGAGGGCCCAGAGATACCTCTCCGACAATCGGAGTGACAAATCCTAATCTCGAAATACGCCAACCCAACAGTACCTTGGAGACACCTGTAGAGCACCTTTATAATCACCCAGTTACGTTGTGACGTTTGGTAGCACACAAAGTGTTCCTCCGGTAAACGGGAGTTGCATAATCTCATAGTCATAGGAACATGTATAAGTCATGAAAAAGCAATAGCAACATACTAAACGATCGGGTGCTAAGCTAATGGAATGGGTCATGTCAATCAGATCATTCAACTAATGATGTGATCCCTGTTAATCAAATAACAACTTTTTTCATGGTTAGGAAACATAACCATCTTTGATTAACGAGCTAGTCAAGTAGAGGCATACTAGTGACACTCTGTTTGTCTATGTATTCACACATGTATTATGTTTCCGGTTAATACAATTCTAGCATGAATAATAAACATTTATCATGATATAAGGAAATAAATAATAACTTTATTATTGCCTCTAGGGCATATTTCCTTCAGTCTCCCACTTGCACCAGAGTCAATAATCTAGATTACATGTAATGATTCTAACACCCATGGAGCCTTGGTGCTGATCATGTTTTGCTCGTGGAAGAGGCTTAGTCAACGGGTCTGCAACATTCAGATCCGTATGTATCTTGCAAATCTCTATGTCTCCCACCTGGACTAGATCCCGGATGGAGTTGAAGCGTCTCTTGATGTGCTTGGTCCTTTTGTGAAATCTGGATTCCTTTGCCAAGGCAATTGCACCAGTATTGTCACAAAAGATTTTCATTGGACCCGATGCACTAGGTATGACACCTAGATCGGATATGAACTCCTTCATCCAGACTCCTTTGTTGCTGCTTCCGAAGCAGCTATGTACTCCGCTTCACATGTAGATCCCGCTACCGACGCTTTGTTTAGAACTGCACCAACTGACAGCTCCACCGTTTAATAGTAAACATGTATCCGGTTTGCGATTTAGAATCGTCCGGATCAGTGTCAAAGCTTGCACACGTAACCATTTACGATGAGCTCTTTGTCACCTCCATATCGAGAAACATATCCTTAGTCCTTTTCAGGTATTTCAGGATGTTCTTGACCGCTGTCCAGTGATCCACTCCTGGATTACTTTGGTACCTCCCTGCTAACTTATAGCAAGGCACACATCAGGTCTGGTACACAGCATTGCATACATGATAGAGCCTATGGCTGAAGCATAGGGAACATCTTTCATTTTCTCTCTATCTTCTGCAGTGGTCGGGCATTGAGTCTTACTCAACTTCACACCTTGTAACACAGGCAAGACCCTTTCTTTGCTTGATCCATTTTGAACTTCTTCAAAACTTTCAAGGTATGTGCTTTGTGAAAGTCCAATTAAGCGTCTTGATCTATCTCTATAGATCTTATGCCCAATATGTAAGCAGCTTCACCGAGGTCTTTCATTGAAAAACTCTTATTCAAGTATCCTTTATGCTATCCAGAAATTCTATATCATTTCCAATCACAATATGTCATCCACATATAATATCAGAAATGCTACAGAGCTCCCACTCACTTTCTTGTAAATACAGGCTTCTCCAAAAGTCTGTATAAAACCAAATGCTTTGATCACACTATCAAAGCTTTATTCCAACTCCGAGAGGCTTGCCCAGTCCATAAATGGATCGCTGGAGCTTGCACACTTTGTTAGCTCCCTTTGGATCGACAAAACCTTCCGGTTGCATCATATACAACTCTTCTTCCAGAAATCCATTCAGGAATGCAGTTTTGACATCCATCTGCCAAATTTCATAATCATAAAATGCGGCAATTGCTAACATGATTCGGACAGACTTAAGCATCGCTACGGGTGAGAAGGTCTCATCGTAGTCAACCCCTTGAACTTGTCGAAAACCTTTTGCGACAAGTCGAGCTTTGTAGACAGTAACATTACCATCAGCGTCAGTCTTCTTCTTGAAGATCCATTTATTCTCAATTGCTTGCCGATCATCGGGCAAGTCAACCAAAGTCCATACTTTGTTCTCATACATGGATCCCATCTCAGATTGCATGGCTTCAAGCCATTGCGGAATCTGGGCTCACCATCGCTTCTTCATAGTTCGTAGGTTCATCATGATCTAGTAGCATGACTTCCAGAACAGGATTACCGTACCACTCTGGTGCGGATCTTACTCTGGTTGATCTACGAGGTTCAGTAGTATCTTGATCTGAAGTTTCATGATCATTATCATTAGCTTCCTCACTAACTGGTGTAGGTGTCAAGAAACAGTTTTCTGTGATGTACTTTCCAATTAAGGGAGCAGGTACAGTTACCTCTCAAGTTCTACTTTCCTCCCACTCACTTCTTTCGAGAGAAACTCCTTCTCTAGAAAGGATCCATTCTTAGCAACGAATGTCTTGCCTTCGGATCTGTGATAGAAGGTGTACCCAACAGTTTCCTTTGGGTATCCTATGAAGACACATTTCTCCGATTTGGGTTCGAGCTTATCAGGTTGAAGCTTTTTCACATAAGCATCGCAGCCCCAAACTTTAAGAAACGACAACTTTGGTTTCTTGCCAAACCATAGTTCATAAGGTGTCTCAACGGATTTTGATGGTGCCCTATTTAACGTGAATGCGCCGTCTCTAAAGCATAACCCCAAAACGATAGCGGTAAATCTGTAAGAGACATCATAGATCGCACCATATCTAGTAAAGTACGATTACGACGTTCGGACACACCATTACGCTGTGGTGTTCCAGGTGGCGTGAGTTGCGAAACTATTCCACATTGTTTCAAATGAAGACCAAACTCATAACTCATTTCCTCCACGATCAGATCGTAGAAACTTTATTTTCTTGTTACGATGATTTTCCACTTCACTCTGAAATTCTTTGAACTTTTCAAATGTTTCAGACTTATGTTTCATTAAGTAGATATACCCATATCTGCTTAAATCATCTGTGAAGGTGAGAAAATAACGATATCCGCCACGAGCCTCAATATTCATCGGACCACATACATCGGTATGTATGATTTCCAACAAATCTGTTGCTCTCTCCATAGTACCGGAGAACGGTGTTTTAGTCATCTTGCCCATGAGGCACGGTTCGCAAGTACCAAGTGATTCATAATCAAGTGGTTCCAAAAGTCCATCAGTATGGAGTTTCTTCATGCGCTTTACACCGATATGACCTAAACGACAGTGCCACAAATAAGTTGCACTTTCATTATCAACTCTGCATCTTTTGGCTTCAACATTATGAATATGTGTATTACTACTATCGAGATTCAATAAGAATAGACCACTCTTCAAGGGTGCATGACCATAAAAGATATTACTCATATAAATAGAACAACCATTATTCTCTGATTTAAATGAATAACCGTCTCGCATTAAACAAGATCCAGATATAATGTTCATGCTCAACGCTGGCACCAAATAACAATTATTTAGGTCTAATATTAATCCCGAAAGTAGATGTAGAGGTAGCGTGCCGACCGCGATCACATCGACTTTGGAACCGTTTCCCACGTGCATCGTCACCTCGTCCTTTGCCAGTGCCTGCTATTCCGTAGTCCCTGTTTCGAGTTGCAAATATTAGCAACAGAACCAGTATCAAATACCCAGGTGCTACTGCGAGCTCTAGTAAGGTACACATCAATAACATGTATATCACATATACCTTTGTTCACCTTGCCATCCTTCTTATCCGCCAAATACTTGGGGCAGTTCCGCTTCCAGTGACCAGTCTGCTTGCAGTAGAAGGACTCAGTTTCAGGCTTAGGTCCAGACTTGGGTTTCTTCTCCTGAGCAGCAACTTGCTTGCTGTTCTTCTTGAAGTTCCCCTTCTTCTTCCCTTTGCCCTTTTTCTTGAAACTAGTGGTCTTGTTAACCATCAACACTTGATGCTCTTTCTTGATTTCTACCTCCGCAGCTTTCAGCATTGCGAAGAGCTCGGGAATAGTCTTGTTCATCCCTTGCATATTATAGTTCATCACGAAGCTCTTGTAGCTTGGTGGCAGTGATTGGAGAATTCTGTCAATGACGCAATCATCCGGAAGATTAACTCCCAATTGAATCAAGTGATTATTATACCCAGACATTTTGAGTATATGCTCACTGACAGAACTGTTGTCCTCCATCTTGCAGCTATAGAACTTATTGGAGACTTCATATCTCTCAATCCGGGCATTTGCTTGAAATATTAACTTCAACTCCTGGAACATCTCATATGCTCCATGATGTTCAAAACATCGTTGAAGTCCCGATTCTAAGCCGTAAAGCATGGCACACTGAACTATCGAGTAGTCATCAGCTTTGCTCTGCCAGACGTTCATAACATCTGGTGTTGCTCCAGCAGCAGGCCTGGCACCTAGCGGTGCTTCCAGGACGTAATTCTTCTGAGCAGCAATGAGGATAATCCTCAAGTTACGGACCCAGTCCGTATAATTTCTACCATCATCTTTCAACTTTGCTTTCTCAAGGAACGCATTAAAATTCAATGGAACAACAGCACGAGCCATCTATCTACAATCAACATAAACAAGCAAGATACTATCAGGTACTAAGTTCATGATAAGTTTAAGTTCAATTAATCAAATTACTTAAGAACTCCCACTTAGATAGACATCCCTCTAATCTTCTAAGTGATTACGTGATCCAAATCAACTAAACCATAACCGATCATCACATGAGATGGAGTAGTTTTCAATGGTGAACATCGTTATGTTGATCATATCTACTATATGATTCACGCTCGACCTTTCGGTCTCCGTGTTCCGAGGCCATATCTGCATATGCTAGGCTCGTCAAGTTTAACCTGAGTATTCTGCGTGTGCAAAACTGGCTTGCACCCGTTGTAGATGGACGTAGAGCTTATCACACCCGATCATCACGTGGTGTCTGGGCACGACGAACTTTGGCAACGGTGCATACTCAGGGAGAACACTTCTTGATAATTTAGTGAGAGATCATCTTATAATGCTACCGTCAATCAAAGCAAGATAAGATGCATAAAAGGATAAACATCTCATGCAATCAATATAAGTGATATGATATGGCCATCATCATCTTGTGCTTGTGATCTCCATCTCCGAAGCACCGTTATGATCACCATCGTCACCGGCGCGACACCTTGATGTCCATCGTAGCATCGTTGTCGTCTCGCCAATCTTATGCTTCCACGACTATCACTACCGTTTAGTAATAAAGTAAAGCATTACATCGCGATTGCATTGCATACAATAAAGCAACAACCATATGGCTCCTGCCAGTTGCCGATAACTTGGTTACAAAACATGATCATCTCATACAATAAAATTCAGCATCATGCCTTGACCATATCACATCACAACATGCCCTGCAAAAACAAGTTAGACGTCCTCTACTTTGTTGTTGCATGTTTTACGTGGCTGCTACGGGCTTAAGCAAGAACCAATCTCACCTACGCATCAAAACCACAACGATAGTTTGTCAAATAGACTCTGTTTTAACCTTCGCAAGGACCGGGCGTAGCCACACTTGGTTCAACTAAAGTTGGAGAGACAGTCGCCAGCAAGCCACCTATGTGCAAAGCACGTCGGGGGAACCGGTCTCGCGTAAGCGTACGCGTAATGTTGGTCCGGATCGTCTCGTCCAACAATGCCGCCGAACCAAAGTATGACATGCTGGTAGGCAGTATGACTTATATCGCCCACAACTCACTTGTGTTCTACTCGTGCCTATAACATCAACATAAATAACCTAGGCTCGGATGCCACTGTTGGGTTTCGTAGTAATTTCAAAAAATTTCCTACGCACACGCAAGATCATGTGATGCATAGCAACGAGAGGGGAGAGTGTTGTCTACGTACCCACGCAGACTGACTGCGGAAGCGTTGACGCAACGTAGAGGAAGTAGTCATACGTCTTCACGATCCAACCGATCAAGCACCGAAACTACGGCACCTCCGAGTTCGAGCACACGTTCAGCTCGATGACGATCCCCGGACTCCGATCCAGCAAAGTGTCGGGGAAGAGTTCCGTCAGCACGACGGCGTGGTGACGATCTTGATGTACTACAGCAGCAGGGCTTCGCCTAAACTCCGCTACAGTATTATCGAGGACTATGGTGGCTGGGGGCACCGCACACGGCTAAGGAATAGATCATGTGGATCAACTTGTGTGTTCTAGGGTGCCTCTACCTCAGTATATAAAGGACCAAAGGGGGGAGGCTGGCCGGCCACAAAGGGCGCGCCAGGAGAGTCCTACTCCCTCCGGGAGTAGGATTCCCCCCCCCCCCAATCCTAGTTGGAATAGGATTCCCCCCCCAATCCTAGTTGGAATAGGACTAGGGGAAGGGGGGAGGCGCACAGCCACCTTGGGCTGCCCCTTTCTCCTTTCCACTAAAGCCCACTAAGGCCCATCTAGCTCCCGGGGGGTTCCGGTAACCTCCCGGTACTCCGGTAAAATCCCGATTTCACCCGGAACACTTCCGATATCCAAATATAGTCGTCCAATATATCGATCTTTACGTCTCGACCATTTTGAGACTCCTCGTCATGTCCCCGATCTCATCCGGGACTCCGAACTCCTTCGGTACATCAAAACTCATAAACTCATAATATAACTGTCATCGAAACCTTAAGCGTGCGGACCCTACGGTTCGAGAACAATGTAGACATGACCGAGACACGTCTCCGGTCAATAACCAATAGCGGGACCTGGATGCCCATATTGGCTCCTACATATTCTACGAAGATCTTTATCGGTCAGACCGCATAACAACATACGTTGTTCCCTTTGTCATCGGTATGTTACTTGCCCGAGATTCGATCGTCGGTATCCAATACCTAGTTCAATCTCGTTACCGGTAAGTCTCTTTACTCGTTCCGTAATACATCATCTCACAACTAACATCTTAGTTGCAATGCTTGCAAGGCTTATGTGATGTGCATTACCGAGAGGGCCCAGAGATACCTCTCCGACAATCGGAGTGACAAATCCTAATCTCGAAATACGCCAACCCAACATGTACCTTTGGAGACACCTGTAGTACTCCTTTATAATCACCCAGTTACGTTGTGACGTTTGGTAGCACCCAAAGTGTTCCTCCGGCAAACGGGAGTTGCATAATCTCATAGTCATAGGAACATGTATAAGTCATGAAGAAAGCAATAGCAACATACTAAACGATCGGGTGCTAAGCTAATGGAATGGGTCATGTCAATCAGATCATTCAACTAATGATGTGACCTCGTTAATCAAATAACAACACTTTTTTCATGGTTAGGAAACATAACCATCTTTGATTAACGAGCTAGTCAAGTAGAGGCATACTAGTGACACTAAGTTTGTCTATGTATTCACACATGTATTATGTTTCCGGTTAATACAATTCTAGCATGAATAATAAACATTTATCATGATATAAGGAAATAAATAATAACTTTATTATTGCCTCTAGGGCATATTTCCTTCAGTCTCCCACTTGCACTAGAGTCAATAATCTAGATCACATCACCATGTGATTAACATCGATAGTTCACATCATCATGTGATTAACACCCATAGTTCACATCGCCATGTGACCAACACCCAAAGGGTTTACTAGATTCAGTAATCTAGTTCACATCGCTATGTGATTAACACCCAAGGAGTACTAAGGTGTGATCATGTTTTGCTTGTGAGAGAATCTTAGTCAACGGGTCTGCCACATTCAGATCCGCATGTATTTTGCAAATTTCTATGTCAACAATGCTCTGCATGGAGCTACTCTAGCTAATTGCTCCCACTTTCAATATGTATCTAGACTGAGACTTAGAGTCATCTAGATTAGTGTCAAACTTGCATCGGCGTAACCCTTTACGAGGAACCTTTTTTCACTTCCATAATCGAGAAACATATCCTTATTCCACTAAGGACAATTTTGACCGCTGTCCAGTGATCTACTCCTAGATCACTATTGTACTCCCTTGCCAAACTCAGTGGTAGGGCATACAATAAATCTGGTATACAGCATAGCATACTTTATAGAACCTATGACTGAGGCATAGGGAATGACTTTCATTCTCTTTCTATTTTCTGCCGTGGTCGGGCTTTGAGTCTTACTCAACTTCACACCTTGTAACACAGGCAAGAACTCTTTATTTGACTGTTCCATTTTGAACTACTTAAAAATCTTGTCAAGGTATGTACTCATTGAAAAAACTTATCAAGCGTCTTGATCTATCTCTATAGATCTTGAAGCTCAATATGTAAGCAGCTTCACCGAAGTCTTTCTTTGAAAAAATACTTTCAAACACTCCTTTTATGCTTTACAGAATAATTCTACATTATTTCTGATCAACAATATGTCATTCACATATACTTATCAGAAATGTTGTAGTGCTCCCACTCACTTTCTTGTAAATACAGGCTTCACCGCAAGTCTGTATAAAACTATATGCTTTGATCAACTTATCAAAGCGTATATTCCAACTCCGAGATTCTTGCACCAGTCCATAGATGGATCGCTGGAGCTTGCATATTTAGTTAACACCTTTAGGATCGACAAAACCTTCTAGTTGCATCGTATACAACTCTTCTTTAGTAAATCCATTAAGGAATGCAGTTTTGTTTATCCATTTGCCAGATTTCATAAAACGCGGCAATTGCTAACATGATTCGGACAGACTTAAGCATAGATACGAGTGAGAAACTCTCATCGTAGTCAACACCTTGAACTTGTCGAAAACCTTTTGCGACAATTCTAGCTTTGTAGATAGTAACACTACTATCAGCGTCCGTCTTCCTCTTGAAGATCCATTTATTCTCAATTGCTTGCCGATCAACGGGCAAGTCAACCAAAGTCCATACTTTGTTCTCATACATGGATCCCATCTCAGATTTCATGGCTTCAAGCCACTTTGCGGAATCTTGTCTCACCATCGCTTCTTCATAGTTCGTAGGTTCATCATGATCTAGTAGCATGACTTCCAGAACAGGATTACCATACCACTCTGGTGCGGATCTTACTCTGGTTGATCTACGAGGTTCAGTAGTATCTTGATCTGAAGTTTCATGATCATTATCATTAGCTTCCTCACTAACTGGTGTAGGTGTCACTGAAACAGTTTTCTGCGATGTACTACTTTCCAGTAAGGGAGCAGGTACAGTTACCTCATCAAGTTCTACTTTCCTCCCACTCACTTCTTTCGAGAGAAACTCTTTCTCTAGAAAAACTCCGAATTTAGCAACAAAAGTCTTGCCTTCGGATTTGTGATAGAAGGTGTACCCAACAGTCTCCTTTGGGTATCTTATGAAGACATATTTCTCCGATTTGGGTTCGAGCTTATCATGTTGAAACTTTTTCACATAAGCATCGCAGTCCCAAACTTTAAGAAACGACAGCTTAGGTTTCTTGCCAAACCATAGTTCACACGGTGTCGTCTCAACGGATTTAGATGGTGCCCTATTTAACGTGAATGCAGCTGTCTCTAATGCATAAACCCAAAACGATAGTGGTAGATCGGTAAGAGACATCATAGATCGCACCATATCTAATAAAGTACGGTTATGACGTTCGGACACACCATTACATTGTGGTGTTTCAGGTGGCATGAGTAGTGAAACTATTTCACATTGTTTTTAACTGAAGGCCAAACTCGTAACTCAAATACTCTTCTCTACGATCAGATCGTAGAAACTTTATTTTCTTGTTACGATGCTTTTTCACTTCACTCTGAAATTCTTTGAACTTTTCAAATGTTTCAGACTTATGTTTCATCAAGTAGATATACTCATATCTGCTCAAATCATCTATGAAGATCAGAAAATAATGATACCTGTCGCGAGCCTCAATATTCATCGGACCACATACATCAGTATGTATGATTTCCAACAAATCTGTTGCTCGCTCCATTGTTCCGAAGAACAGAGTCTTTGTCATCTTGCCCATGAGGCATGGTTCGCAAGCATCAACTGATTCATAATCAAGTGATTCCAAAATCCCATCAGCATGGAGTTTCTTCATGCGCTTTACACCAATATGACCTAAACGGCAGTGCCACAAATAAGTTGCACTATCATTATTAACTTTGCATCTTTTGGTTTCAATATTATGATTATGTGTATCACTACAATCGAGATCCAACGAACTATTTTCATTGGGTGTGTAACCATATAAGGTTTTATTCATGTGAACAGAACAACAATTTATTCTCTTACTTAAATGAATAACCGTATTACAATAAACATGATCAAATCATATTCATGCTCAACACAAACACCAAATAACACTTATTTAGGTTCAACACTAATCCCGAAATTATAGGGAGTGTGCGATGATGATCATATCAATCTTGGAACCACTTCCAACACACATCGTCACTTCACCCTTAACTAGTCTCTGTTTATTTTGCAACTCCCGTTTCGAGTTACTAATCTTAGCAACTGAACTAGTATCAAATACTAAGGGTTTGCTATAAACACTAGTAAAGTACACATCAATAACATGTATATCAAATATACTTATGTTCACTTTGCCATCCTTCTTATCCGCCAATCACTTGGGGTAGATCCGCTTCCAGTGACCAGTCCCTTTGCAGTAGAAGCACTTAGTCTCAGGCTTAGGACCAGAATTGGGCTTCTTCACTTGAGCAGCAACTTGCTTGCTGTTCTTCTTGAAGTTCCCCTTCTTCCCTCTGCCCTTTTCTTGAAACTAGTGATCTTGTCAACCATCAACACTTGATGTTTTTCTTGATTTCTACCTTCGTTGATTTCAGCATCACGAAGAGCTTGGGAGTTGTTTCCGTTATCCCTTGCATATTATAGTTCATCACGAAGTTCTACTAACTTGGTGATGGTGACTAGAGAATTCTGTCAATCACTATCTTATCTGGAAGATTAACTCCCACTTGATTCAAGCGATTGTAGTACCCAGACAATCTGAGCACATGCTCACTAGTTGAGCGATTCTCCTCCATCTTTTAGCTATAGAACTTGTTGGAGATTTCATATCTCTCAACTCGGGTATTTGCTTGAAATATTAACTTCAACTCCTGGAACATCTCATATGGTCCATGACGTTCAAAACGTCTTTGAAGTCCCGATTCTAAGCCGTTAAGCATGGTGCACTTAAACTATCAAGTAGTCATCATATTGAGCTAACCAAACGTTCATAACGTCTGTATCTGCTCCTGCAATAGGTCCGTCACCTAGCGGTGCATCAAGGACATAATTCTTCTGTGCAGCAATGAGGATAAACCTCAGATCACGGATCCAATCCGCATCATTGCTACTAACATCTTTCAACACAATTTTCTCTAGGAACATATCAAAATAAACATATGAAAGCAACAACGCGAGCTATTGGTCTACAACATAGATATGCTAATACTACCAGGACTAAGTTCATGATAAATTAAAGTTCAATTAATCATATTACTTAAGAACTCCCACTTAGATAGACATCCCTCTAATCCTCTAAGTGATCACGTGATCCAAATCAACTAAACCATGTCCGATCATCACGTGAGATGGAGTAATTTCATTGGTGAACATCATTATGTTGATTATATCTACTATATGATTCACGCTCGACCTTTCGGTCTCCGTGTTCCGAGGCCATATCTGCATATGCTAGGCTCGTCAAGTTTAACCTGAGTATTCCGCATGTGCAAAACTGGCTTGCACCCGTTGTAGATGGACGTAGAGCTTATCACACCCGATCATCACGTGGTGTCTGGGCACGACGAACTTTGGCAACGGTGCATACTCAGGGAGAACACTTCTTGATAATTAGTGAGAGATCATCTTAAAATGCTACCGTCAAACTAAGCAAAATAAGATGTATAAAAGATAAACATCATATGCAATCAAAATATGTGACATGATATGGCCATCATCATCTTGCGCCTTTGATCTCCATCTCCAAAGTACTGTCATGATCTCTATCGTCACCGGCATGGCACCATGATCTCCATCATCTTGATCTATATCAATGTGTCGTCACACGGTCGTCTCGCCAACTATTGCTCTTGCAACTATTGCTATCGCATAGCAATAAATTAAAGCAATTATTTGGCGCTTGCATCTTATGCAATATAGAGACAACCATAAGGCTTTTGCCAGTTGCCGATAACTTTAACAAAACATGATCATCTCATACAACAACTTATATCTCATCACGTTTTGACCATATCACATCACAACATGCCCTGCAAAAACAAGTTAGACGTCCTCTACTTTGTTGTTGCAAGTTTTACATGGCTGCTACGGGCTTAAGCAAGAACCAATCTCACCTACGCATCAAAACCACAACGATAGTTTGTCAAATAGACTCCGTTTTAACCTTCGCAAGGACCGGGCGTAGCCACACTCAGTTCAACTAAAGTTGGAGAAACAGTCACCCGCAAGTCACCTATGTGCAAAGCACGTCGGGGAAACCGGTCTCGCGTAAGAGTACGCGTAATGTCGGTCCGGGCCGCTTCATCCAACAATACCGCCGAACCAAAGTATGACATGCTGGTAGGCAGTATGACTTATATCGCCCACAACTCACTTGTGTTCTACTCATGCATATAACATCAAACCATAAAACCTAGGCTCTGATACCACTGTTGGGGAACGTAGTAATTTCAAAAATTTCCTACGCACACGCAAGATCATGGTGATGCACAGCAACGAGAGGGGAGAGTGTTGTCTATGTACCCACGCAGACCGACTGCGGAAGCGATCACACAACGTAGAGGAAGTAGTCGTACGTCTTCCCGATCCGACCGATCCAAGCACCGTTACTCCGGCACCTCCGGCGATCTGCACACTTTCGGCTCGGTGACGTCCCACGAACTCATGATCCAGCAGAGTGTCAGAGGGAGAGCTTCGTCAGCACGACAGCGTGATGATGATGCTACGAAGGGCTTCGCCTAAGCACCGCTACGATATGACCGAGGTGGATTATGGTGGAGGGGGGCACCGCACACAGGCTAAGAGATCAATGATCAACTTGTGTGTCTATGGGGTGCCCCCTGGCCACGTATATAAAGGATGGAGGGAGGAGGAGGCCGGCCCTCATAGGGCGCCCAAAGTGTGGAGTCCTACTAGGACTCCCTAGTCCTAGTAGGATTTCACCTCCTACATGGAATAGGAAAAAGGGAAGGGAGAAGGAGAAGGAAGGAAGGGGGCGCCCCCTTTCCCTAGTCCAATTCGGACCAGTCCATGGGGAAGGGCCACCCTTGAGGCCTTTCTCTCCTTTCCCGTATGGCCCATTAAGGCCCAATACGAATTCCCGTAACTCTCTGGTACTCCGAAAAATACCCGAATCACTCGGAACCTTTCCGATGTCCGAATATAGCCTTCCAATATATCGATCTTTACATCTCGACCATTTCGAGACTCCTCGTCATGTCCCTTCTCATCCGGGACTCCGAACAACTTCGGTATCAAATCACATAACTCATAATACAAATCGTCACAGAACGTTAAGCGTGCGGACCCTACGGGTTCGAGAACTATGTAGACATGACCGAGACCATCTCTGGTCAATAACCAATAGGAACCTGGATGCTCATATTGGCTCCTACATATTCTATGAAGATCTTTATCGGTCAAACCGCATAACAACATACGTTGTTCCCTTTGTCATCGGTATATTACTTGCCCGAGATTCGATCATCAGTATCCTCATACCTGGTTCAATCTTGTTACCGGTGCTACCTCTTGAGCACTGCGTTGGTTTTCCCCGAAGAGGAAGGGATGATGCAGCAAAGTAGCGTAAGTATTTCCCTCTATTTTTGAGAACCAAGGTATCAATCCAGTAGGAGGCTACGCGCGAGTCCCTAGTACCTGCACAAAACAAATAAATCCTCGACCAGCGCGAATAGGTTGTCAATCCCTACACGGCCACTTACGAGAGTGAGATCTGATAGATATGATAAGATAGTATTTTTGGTATTTTTGTGATAAAGCAAAGTAAAGTAAAAGCAAAGTAAAAAGCAAGGGAAATAACTAAGTAGTAAGAGATTAATATGATGAAGATAGACCCGGGGGCCATAGGTTTCACTAGTGGCTTCTCTCGAGAGCATAAGTATTCTACGGTGGGTGAACAAATTACTGTTGAGCAATTGACAGAATTGAGCATAGTTATGAGAATATCTAGGTATGATCATGTATATAGGCATCACGTCCGAGACAAGTAGACCGACTCCTGCCTGCATCTACTACTATTACTCCATCATCGACCGCTATCCAGCATGCATCTAGAGTATTAAGTTCAAAAACAGAGTAACCTTAAGCAAGATGACATGATGTAGAGGGATAAACTTCATGCAATATGATAGAAACCCCATCTTGTTATCCTCGATGGCAACAATACAATACGTGCCTTGCTGCCCCTACTGTCACTGGGAAAGGACACCGCAAGATTGAACCCAAAGCTAAGCACTTCTCCCATTGCAAGAAAGATCAATCTAGTAGGCCAAACCAAACTGATAATTCGAAGAGACTTGCAAAGATAACCAATCATACATAAAAAAATTCAGAGAAGATTCAAATATTGTTCATAGATAGACTTGATCATAAACCCACAATTCATCGGTCTCAACAAACACACCGCAAAAAGAAGATTACATCGAATAGATCTCCACAAGAGAGGGGGAACATTGTATTGAGATCCAAAAAGAGAGAAGAAGCCATCTAGCTACTAACTATGGACCCGTAGGTCTGAAGGTAAACTACTCACACTTCATCGGAGGGGCTATGGTGATGTAGAAGCCCTCCGTGATCGATCCCCCTCCGGCGGAGCTCCGGAACAGGCCCCAAGATGGATCTCGTGGATACAGAAAGTTGCGGCGCGTGGAATTAGGTTTTGCTCCGTATCTGATCGTTTGGGGGTACGTAGGTATATATAGGAGGAAGGAGTACGTCGGTGGAGCAACAGGGGGGCCACGAGGGTGGAGGGCGCGCCTGGGGGGGTAGGCGCCCCCCTACCTCGTGGCCTCCTTTTGTCTTGACGTAGGGTCCAAGTCTCCTCTTGTTCGTTGAGAAAATCACGTTCCCGAAGGTTTCATTCCGTTTGGACTCCGTTTGATATTCCTTTTCTTCGAAACCCTAAAACAGGCAAAAAAACAATTCTGGGCTGGGCCTCCGGTTAATAGGTTAGTCCCAAAAATAATATAAAAGTGGAAAATAAAGCCCAATAATGTCCAAAACAGTAGATAATATAGCATGGAGCAATCAAAAATTATAGATACGTTGGAGACGTATCAGCATCCCCAAGCTTAATTCCTGCTCGTCCTCGAGTAGGTAAATGACAAAAACAGAATTTTTGATGCGGAGTGCTACTTGGCATAATTTTAATGTAATTCTTCTTAATTGTGTATGAATATTCAGATCCGAAAGATTCAAGACAAAAGTTTAATATTGACATAAAAATAATAATACTTCAAGCATACTAACTAAGCAATTATGTCTTCTCAAAATAACATGGCCAAAGAAAGTTATCCCTACAAAATCATATAGTCTGGCTATGCTCCATCTTCACCACACAAAGTATTTAAATCATGCACAACCCCGATGACAAGCCAAGCAATTGTTTCATACTTTTGATGTTCTCAAACTTTTTCAATCTTCACGCAATACATGAGCGTGAGCCATGGATATAGCACTATAGGTGGAATAGAATAGTGGTTGTGGAGAAGACAAAAAGGGAGAAGATAGTCTCACATCAACTAGGCGTATCAACGGGCTATGGAGATGCCCATCAATAGATATCAATGTGAGTGAGTAGGGATTGCCATGCAACGGATGCACTAGAGCTATAAATATGAAAGCTCAACAAAAGAAACTAAGTGGGTGTGCATCCAACTTGCTTGCTCATGAAGACCTAGGGCAATTTGAGGAAGCCCATCATTGGAATATACAAGCCAAGTTCTATAATGAAAATTCCCACTAGTATATGGAAGTGATAACATAGGAGACTCTCTATCAATACATGGTGCTACTTTGAAGCACAAGTGTGGTAAAAGGATAGTAACATTGTCCCTTCTCTCTTTTTCTCTCATTTTTTTATATATGGCCTTTCTCTTTTTTTATGGCCTTTTTTTATTTGGGCTTCTTTGGCCTCTTTTATTATTATTTTATTATTATTTTTTGTCCGGAGTCTCATCCCGACTTGTGGGGGAATCATAGTCTCCATCATCCTTTCCTTACTGGGACAATGCTCTAATAATGATGATCATCACACTTTATTTTCTTACAACTCAACAAATTACAATTCGATACTTAGAACAAAATATGACTCTATATGAATGCCTCCGGCGGTGTACCGGGATATGCAATGAATCAAGAGTGACATGTATGAAAGAATTATGAATGGTGGTTTTGCCACAAATACGATGTCAATGTCGATAAAAAGCCATGGTAGCCTAGCCGGCTGCCCCCTGCCCTTCTCAAAAAAATACGGAGCCCGTCCGGCTTCAGAACCAAACATGGTCCGATCCTTCCCCTTGCCCTGGCTTTCATCAGCCGGCCTTTAGAAGGCGGTTCCCAACTACCACATGAAGAAACTTTGGAAAGGCCACTTCGAGAGTCCGGCGCAAGAAGCGACTCCAAGAAGCCGGCTGCTCATAAACCGAACCGTTCCTCAAATTGTCATCAGCCTGACGCATGAAGTGGCTGGGCATTACAGTGAAACACCACCCTCGAATCCCAGAAGCACGCCTGCACAGTGCGCCGTACGATGCCAGACCCGTCCGCGCGCACTGTATCATGTTGACCTGATGCCATCCACCGGCTACCATACGCCCGCGGTTCCCTCGCAGACGAACCCGAATCGCCTGTCTCCCCCCAGTCGGCCCTAACGGGCCGGCTCCCGCACGGCTCCCTTCCCCCTCGGAAAAGATCCCATTAAGACCAAAGAACCGAACACATTCGCCCGCAGACGCGCCACTTAATACACGCTGACTCGACGAAGCCCCGGTCATCAGGTTAATTCGCAACATTAACAGCACCAAACAAACCTTAGCAGTGCCGATCTGCTCCAAGGAGTGCACCGCGGCCACCACCGCGGCCCCACAGCGGCACAAACCGCGACGCATCCAACGCTGGCCCCCCATCGATACCATTACCCCAGGGGTAGCTAATAAACCCCCCGAGTGCACCCATGCAAAGGGTTCGACCCCCTGCTAGTTCTAGACACCCCACAAGGAGAAGAATCAGGCTAGCCATGCCCTTCTTCCTCCTCCCACCAAACAGCTCGAGGAGCATTGTGTAGCTACTTGTTCATCTAGTGATCATGCGGAGACCCCGCAGAGCAGCAGTAGGGGTGTTATCTCCACGGAGAGCCCCGAAGCTGGGTAAGATCCGCCGGCGTGCATGTCTTCGCCTTATCCCGTTTCCAGGCACCGGCGATGTCTTACTGGCTCCCACAATGATAAGCCACCCGTTGGCATATGTCGCACCTACCACCCGACATTTGTTGCCCACCATGGGGCCAGGTGCACCGTCGTCCGGAGACCTGTTCTGGACGGGAACCTTCTTCCTCCCCCGCGAACGTAGCCAGCCCGGCACGCCCGATGGCGCTTGCCACGACGCGCTGCAAGGCGTCACCAGCGTCTGCGCGGCGAGCAGCCTCGCTGATCTCCTCGACGAAACCTTCATCTCCAACGAGCTCGCCTCCGATGCGGGCACCGACCACCTCGCCAACCTTCTCGGCCAGCTCCATGTCTCCAGCGAGCCTGCTGTGGACCTGGAGTCGGTTGGCTCCACCGACCCGATGCCTGCCGACTCCGACACGGCCTCGTTCGACACCTTCCCCACCAATGTCACGATCTACAACGGCGCGCTTCCCCGAGCCGGTGGCGGCGACGCTATCACCACCGAAGTGATGGTTGTCGGCCACGGCGGCCCGGCCGACGAGAGCGACCACGACGCCCCGCACGCGGCGGCCCATGACTTGTCCACCCCCCTCCCGGCTAATGCCGACGACGAAGCACTGGAGGCACGCCGCCTCGCCCTCCTCGCAGAGGGCCGGAGGCTGGCTTCCGTAAGACGCCTCACTGAGGCCTACCAGCGCGAAGCTGACCGCGCCGCCTTCGGCACGCCGGCCCCGGGCGGGCCAAGCCGGGCCGGCCTTGTCAAGCAACGCGGCACCGTCATCGCCGACACACTGGGAGTTGACCGCCCGGTCTATGCCACTCCGCTCGAGAACTTGCGTGCCGCCCAGGCGGCCGTAGACGAGTTGGACGGCTTGGAGGCCGAAGACCTCCCCCACATGACCCGGCGCATCCAGCAACTGATTGACGCAGCTGCGCAGCGACATGAAACCGATGCCCGCGCGGGAAGCCCTCCCCCGCGCCGAGATCACGGCGCGACGTCCCAGACGCCGACTACGAGCAACACTCGCGCGTGGCGCGAGAAAGAGTCGGCTGCCAGCCGCAGCCGGACCCGAATCTCCATCGAGCGAGACGCGGACGGCCATCCCCGAGCCATGGAATGGCGGGGCAACCCGCCTCCGCCTCCACCCCGTGGAGAGAGATATCCCGCCCCGCCGCCAGTGGCGCACCCGACTCTCAGCGGCCGGCTAGGCCGCCGTAAAGGAGTCGGCGTGAACGACGCCCGCCATCGGATCGACCGCCTGGCGCGATCCCTGGCGTTGGAAGAAGAAGACGATGTCGGCCCGCCTTGTTTCGGCCCCCGCATCCGCGACGAGCCCTTCCCCAAAGGGTTCTCGCTCCCAAGAGACACGCCCAAGTACAACGGCTCCGTGAAGCCGGAAGATTGGTTGATCGACTACTCCACGGCGGTTAGCATAGCCAACGGCAACCGGCGCGTTGCCGTGAAGTACGTGCCCCTCATGCTGCAAGGCACGGCACGGACCTGGCTCAACAGCCTCAAGCCGTGCAGCATCAACAGCTGGCTGGACTTCACAGAAGCCTTCATCGCAACTTCACCAGCACCTACAAGCGGGCTCCCAAGCCCAGACAGCTCTCCTTGTGCGTACAAGGCCCCGCCGAGTCCACTCGCGACTACCTCACGCGTTGGGCCGAGCTCCGCAACTCTTGCGAAGGGGTGCACGAGGTGCAAGCCATAGAATACTTCATAGCCGGATGCCGAGAAGGCACCCTCCTCAAGCACAAGCTCCTCTGCGACGAGCCGACTACCCTCGATGAGCTTCTGGACATAGCGGACAAGTACGCCACCGCCGACTCCTCGATGAAGACCGAGCTTCGGGTAGACGCGTCCGGGAAAGTACTTAACCCGGCGCCCAAGACGCCGGCTGGGGATTCCGGCCGACGCCCACACTCGAACGACCACAAGCGCAAGGGCCCCGCGCCGCCTCCCGCCAGTCGGCAGGTGGCCACAATTGAAGACGCGCCGCCTGAAGGGCGACCCGCGCCCAAGAAGCCTAAGGGCGGCAGGCCGGCTTGGCAGCCTGCCTTCTCCTACGAGCAAACTCTCGACGCCCCCTGCAAGTTCCACAGCGGCGCGAAGCCGTCCAACCACACAACCCGGAAGTGCCATTGGCTCACCCGAATCTCTAAAGGCGAGGGGCTCGTGCCGCCTCCGCCTGCCGGCCCGCCGCCTCCGGCCCCGCCACCTCCGGCCGCTCGGCCCGCAGTCGGAGCCGTGCACGATGAATTCCCTGACGAGCAAGCAACCAACATCGTCTTTACCAGCCAGCCCGAAGACCGGCGCAGTAGACGCCGAGAGCACCAGGAAGTCAGCGTGGTCGCTGCCAACCCCGCCGGACACATGCATTGGTCAGAAAAGCCCATCAGCTGGAGCCAGGCCGACCATCCAGAGGTGATGCCGTCTCCAGGCTCTTATGCCTTGGTCCCGGAAGCCACCCTTGCAACAGACAGACGCGCCGCCCGCTTCTCCCGTGTGTTGATAGACGGCGGGAGCAGCATCAACATCCTGTACCGTGACACCCTGGAGAAGCTAAACGTCAAGACGAAGCAGCTCATGCCTACTCGGACAGTGTTTCATGGCATCGTACCCGGCCTGTCCTGCGCCCCCATTGGCAAAATCAAGATTGATGTACTTTTCGGGGACAAGGAGCATTTCCGCCGGGAAGCGATCTGGTTTGAAGTGGTGGACCTGGAGAGCCCTTACCATGCATTGCTTGGCCGACCCGCCTTGGCCAAATTCATGGCAGTTCCCCACTATGCATACCTAAAGATGAAGATACCAAGCACCAAAGGCGTCATCACCATAGCCGGCGATTACAAGAAGTCCTCTGAGTGTGCAGCAGCCAGCAGCCGGCTGGCCGAGTCCCTTGTGATTGCCGAAGAAAAGAAGATGCTGGACCGAGTCGTGGCCATAGCCGGCAAGCAGTCGGCCGTGTCCCCCGACCCCAAGGAGCACGATGCTCAAGGATCCTTCCAGCCGGCCAAGGAGACGAAGAAGATACCTCTTGACCCCGAGCATCCAGAGAGGTTTGCCGTCATCGGGGCAAACCTGAATAGCAAATAGGAAGGCGAGCTCGCCGATTTCCTCCGTGAGAATCGGGACATCTTTGCATGGTCCCCCAAGGACATGCCGGGTGTTCCGAGGAAATTCGCCGAGCACAAACTACACATTCGAGAAGACGCAAAGCCAGTCAAACAACCCCTTCGCCGACTGTCGGAGGAGAAACGCAGGATTTAGGGGAGGAGATAGCCCGGCTTTTGGCAGCCGGCTTCATTATGGAAGTTTTCTTTCCAGAGTGGCTCGCCAACCCGGTCCTCGTGCTGAAGAAGAACAACAAGTGGCGCATGTGCATAGACTACACAAGCCTCAACAAGGCCTGCCCCAAAGATCCCTTTGCCCTGCCAAGGATTGACCAAGTGATAGACTCCACAGCCGGATGCGAGCTGTTGAGCTTCTTGGATGCTTACTCAAGATATCACCAGATAAAGCTGGATCCGAACGACCGCCTGAAGACCGCCTTCATCACGCCATTTGGAGCCTTCTGTTACCTGACTATGACATTCGGCTTGAGAAATGCCGGTGCCACTTTTCAGCGTTGCATGCAGAAGTGCCTCCTCAAGCAACTCGGCAGAAACGCTCACGTTTACATGGACGACATCATGGTGAAGAAGGAGAAGCGCGGCACCTTGCTGGGAGACCTCAAGGAAACGTTTGAGAACCTACGCCGGTTCCAAATCAAGCTCAACCCCGAGAAATGCGTGTTCGGAGTGCCAGCCGGCCAGCTCCTAGGCTTCCTGGTCTCCAAACGCGGCATCGAATGCAACCCGGTGAAGATCAAGGCCATCGAGAGAATGGCGATCCCCACCAAGCTTTGAGACATTCAAAAGTTCACCGGGTGCTTGGCCTCCTTGAACCGCTCATTAGCCGGCTCGGAGAGAAAGCTCTCCCCCTCTACCGCCTCATGAAGAAGAGCACTCACTTCGAGTGGAACGACCAGGCCGACCAAGCTTTTCACGAGCTGAAGAAGATGCTGGCCACGCCGCCCGTTCTGGCGGCGCCGACTGAGAAAGAGCCCATGCTCCTCTACATCGCCGCAACCAGCCGGGTGGTCAGCACCGTCATCGTAGTCCAACGCCCAGAAGAAGGCCGAGCCCAGCCGGTCCAGAGGCCGGTGTATTATTTGAGCGAGGTGCTGTCCGCCTCAAAGCAGAACTACCCGCACTACCAGAAGATGTGTTACGGCGTGTACTTCACCGCCAAGAAGCTGAAGCCCTACTTTCAAGAGCATCCCGTCACGGTTGTATGCACCGCCCCGCTGGCCGAGATCATAGGCAGCCGGGACGCATCCGGTCGGGTGGCGAAAATGGGCCATCGAGCTGGCCCCCTACACGATCTTCTACCAGCCCCGCACCGCCATCAAGTCCCAAGCACTGGCCGACTTCCTCGTCGACTGGGCCGAGACCCAGTACCTGCCGCCGGCTCCCGACTCCACCCATTGGCACATGCACTTCGACGGGTCCAAGATGCGCACCGGCTTGGGAGCCGGCGTCATCCTTACCTCTCCCAAAGGCGACAAGCTCAGATACACGCTACAGATCCACTTTGCCGCCTCCAACAACGTGGCCGAGTACGAGGCGCTCATACACGGGCTCCGGCTTGCCAAAGAACTTGGCATTCGCCGGATCCTATGTTATGGCGACTCGGACCTGGTGGTCCAGCAATCATCCGGCGACTGGGACGCCAAGGATGCAAATATGGCGAGCTACCGCTTCCTGGTCCAACAACTCAGCGGATACTTTGAAGGATGCGAGTTCCTCCACGTACCGCGAGCCGACAACGAGCCGGTCGATGCCCTGGCTCGAATAGGCTCTACTCGGCAAGCAATACCAACCGGCGTCGCTCTACAACGCCTCCTCAAGCCATCTATCAAGCCGTCTCCAGAGTCCGACTCCATCTTCATGCCGCCTGACCCCGATGCGGCCGGGTCCGGCTCGAGGAACCAAGCAGGCGACCCCGAGACTCCCGCAGCCGGCCCGGGGACTTCGGCAACCGGCTCGGGGACTGCCACACCCGGCTCGGGGACTGCGGTAGCCGGCCCGGGGACTGCACCAGCACAACAGCCGGCGGCCGACTCCAGCATCTCACCACCCAGCCCGCCCACCCTGGTGGTAGTAGCCACATTGGCAGTAGAAGAAGTCGCGGCTCCGTCATGGGCTCAGTCCATCCTCAACTTCCTAGTAAACCAAGATCTGCCAGTTGACGAAACAGAAGCAAGACAAGTCCAACGTCGAGCCGGAGCATACACAATCGTCAACAGAGAACTAGTCAAGCGCAGTGTCACTGGAATCCTCCAACGGTGCGTCGAGCAAGAGAAGGGCATTGCAATCCTCAAAGACATTCACCAAGGAGAATGCGGCCACCATGCGGCCTCAAGATCACTTGTCGCCAAAGCCTTCCGCCATGGTTTCTTCTGGCCGACTGCTTTGGATGACGCCAAAGAATTAGTTAAACATTGCAAGGGGTGCCAACTCTTCAGCTCCAAGCAACACATGCCGGCTTCGGCACTCAAGACCATTCCCCTCACTTGGCCCTTCGCCGTTTGGGGACTGGACATGGTGGGCCCATTCAAGACGGCGCGCGGCGGCATGACGCATCTGCTCGTCGCCGTGGACAAATTCACCAAGTGGATTGAAGCAAAGCCGATCAAGAAGATGAATGAGCCGACTGCTGTGACGTTCATCGCAGACATAACAACTCGGTACGGCGTGCCACACAGCATCATCACCGACAATGGCACGAATTTTGCCAAAGGAGCCTTGGCACGTTTCTGCGCAGCCCAAGGTATCCGGTTGGACTTAGCATCCGTCGCCCACCCGCAGTCAAACGGCCAGGTCGAGCGAGCCAACGGCCTCATCCTCTCCGGCATCAACCCCGACTGGTCGCACCTCTGGAGCGCTCAGCCGGCTGTTGGCTCGATGAGCTGCCGGCTGTCCTCTGGAGTCTGCGCACTACACCAAACAAGTCAACCGGCTTCACCCCTTTCTTCCTTGTGTATGGTGCCGAGGCGGTCATCCCAACTGACATCGAGTTCGACTCGCCTCGAGTAACCATGTACACGGAAGCGGAGGCCAAGGAAGCACGAGAAGACGGCGTCGGCCTGCTGGAAGAAAGCCGGCTGTTAGCCCTCAGCCGGTCGGCCATCTACCAGCAGGGTTTGCGCCGCTATCACAGCCGGAAGGTCAGGCCAAGATCTTTCCAAGAGGGCAATCTTGTGCTCCGGCTGATCCAGCGAACAGCCGGCCAGCACAAACTCTCGGCCCCTTGGGAAGGCCCCTTCGTCATCAGCAGAGCTCTAGGCAACGACTCCTACTACCTGATCGATGCACAGAAGCCGAAGGCACGCAAGAGAGACGACTTCGGCAAGGAGTCGGAACGACCATGGAACGCCAACCTCCTTCGAAGATTTTACAGTTGAAATGCAGTATGTATCACGCTAACTTTTGTATTAAGTATGAGACAATAGGCCTCCCGAGGAGGGCTCGGGGACTGCCATCCCTTATTTATGAATGAAAAGTATCATGCTTATGACCTTGTCATTTCATTTACTTGTTCCGTCCGGCACCGGGTTCGACTAGTCGGCTCGGGGACTGGCTGACTGAAGTTATATTAGAAGTCCTACCCGCAGTCAGACAAGTAGTATGCCGGCTCCCAAGCCTTCTCTTGCCAAAAGTCGCAGTTCGAAGAACCGGCTGTCCGGCTGGCAAGAGTTAAAGGCAGGAACGGGCGCCCACACGAAAAACGGCTAGGGACTAACGGACTAATATAACAAAAGCCGGTTTTTCTCCCACCACCGACTGGCTACCAGAGTAGCCGGCCGGCCGGTTTCCATTCACTTCACTTCAATCCAAGAAAGCTCAAGTACTTGCCTCCCCAAAGAGGGAAGGCGGCAAAGGAAAAGGCCTAAGGATAAAAAGCATACGCGAATGGAAACCGAACATGCACATAACAATATTTACATAAAAGACCTCCGAGAGGCCAGCATTCAACATAGTTTGGATACACCCCCAGTGGGTGGAACTGCGAAAACTTAATGAAGATTGTTCAAAAGACAACAAGCAGGAAAGATAAAGACGGCAGGTCAAGCTGGCAGAGCGACCGACGAGCCGGGCTGGTTGGCGGAGACGGTCGTGCCGGCTGAAGGAGCGGCCGGCTGGCGAACTTCGGCTTGGTCACCGCCTCCCGCAGAGGGCGCGCTTCCACGCGCCTCGTTGCTGGAGGCACGGTCGGCCTGAGGTCGGCCGGTTGTTCCACCAGCCGGCTCGACGTCTTCGCCGTCCTCCTCTTCGTCATGCTCGCCCTCGTCGCTGGAGGCAATCTCCTCCGCCGAGTCCTTGCCCAAACCCGGGTTCAGCCCGAACCACTCCTCCGGCTGAGCAACACCGTCATCATCGATTTCGGGTGCGAAAACGCTGATGTCGGTGCACTCGGCGATCGTCGAAGCCCGCTGAGCGATAGCCGGCCTCACCTCCTCCAGCTCCGCGTCGGCCTCCATCCGCCAAGTGCGCAGCTGGTCCAGGCTCAGCCCTGGGTACCAAGCCCGAACGAATTCCAACACCCGCCCGGCTCCGAGGCGGGCCGCCGACGGCTTCCAAGCCTCAAAGCGACCAACTGCGACCTCCAGCCAGTCAGCCGTCCGGCTTGGGGTGCGGGGGATCGTCTCGCCGGGCCAGAGGGCGGCCAACACTTGTGCCCCGGCACGTTGGAGCCGGCGAAGCATCCGATGAGCCGGCTGCAACCGCGCTTGGACAGCCAAGAGTTGCTCCTCAAGTGTCCGGTTCGCATCCGGCGCGATGTTGGCCCCCGCCTGATGGCGCGCCTCGCGATGGGCCTCGATGCTTTGGGCGGCGAAGGCGGAGTAGCCGGGAAGTAGTCTACACAAAAAATAAGCAGCAGCACAAGTTAGGACAAGAACCAGGCGCCAAGGGGCAGGAGAGGAGCGAGGAAGGCGGCTTACCGTCGATCAAGTCCTCGATCTGGCCGAAGCCTTCATCCAGTGCTCGCCGGGTCTCAGCCCAGCTCGCCGCCTCGGTCTCATACTCTGCCTTCAGGGCGGCCTCGCTATCCTGCGCCTCCTGCAGGGCCGCCTTGTGGCTCTTCTCTTGGTCGGCCAGCTTCTTGGCCAGGCGATCACGTTCCTGGACCAAGGCAGCATGCTCGGCGTCCTTGGTATGAAGGGCGGCCTTCGCTTCGCCGAGCTCCTTCCTCAAGTCGGCGTTGGCCCCTGAAGACAAAGAAAAAGAAAAACAAATAAGGAAAGAGTCGTCAAGAAAGATCCGACCCGACTGCTCAGCAGTCGGCCCGAATCTCGGGGACTACACCCAGTGGGTGCGCTGACGCGCCCCCACAGGAGACAGACAAGATCGAGTACTTACTTCGGCTGTCGGCCAGGTCGTCGGTCCTCCGGCTCAACTCACGAGCCTGGGAGTTGAAGGCGGCAGCACGGGAGTTATGATATTCCTGAAAGTTCAGACAAGAAGCAAAGTAAGGTAGCCGTCAAGAAAGATCCGACCCGACTGCGCAGCAGTCGGCCCGAATCTCGGGGACTAGACCCAGTGGGTGCACTGACGCGCCCCCACGGAAGAAATCAAGAAATCAAAAGCGGCCAAGAACGAAGGACTCACCCGGATGGCGGCTCGCGTCGACAGGAACTCCTGGGTGAACTGTTGCAGCAGGGCGGCCTGAGCTTGCAGCCGGCTCTGGACCCCTTGAGCCGCCACATTCAGCTCGCCCGTCCCCCCGCTGGGAGTCCACTCGGACGTGGTAGTGCTGGCCGCCTCCAGATCTTCCACCGACGGGCCTGCGCCCGCGACTCAGCGCAACTCCGGCGGAGCGGCGCCTCCCCCTGCGCGCCGGCCTGTCACCGGCTGCATCTCAAGGCCGGCTCTGTCCTCCGGCTCACCCCCGGTCGGCCCCTCCGGTGCCAGTGACGATTGGCCGCCTTGGCCCGCTCCGGTTGGCGCTGCTGGCGGTGCTCTCCGTGCAAAGGCCACGGGGTCCTCCCCCCTCTCCATCAGCGGCGGGGCTTGGACGATCTCCTCCGCCAAGGGCAAAGGGGTGTCGAGGGCCACGGCTCGGAGGGGAATGGCAAGCAGCGGAGGCTGGTCGCGCGAACCCTCCGCCTCCGGCTCCACGGTCGCCGCCTCCGTCTGGGCCTTGGCTGCCGCGTCGGCCTGCTCCCTCGCCGCCTGGGTGGCCGCTTTCTCCGCCGCCTCACGGGCGTTCCGCTCTGTGGCCTCCCTGAGGTCGGCGCGGGGGTCCACGCGGCGGGAGCTTGAAGAACCTCCAGTCGGCCCAACTACGGAGCCGCCCGGACCTCGCTCAAGGGAAAGCGGCGCCCTGTCCAGCAAACGGAAGAAATTAAGAAGAATGCTCGAACAAGAAGAGAATAATGAAGAGCATGCGACAAGGCAATTGACGACTTACGCTGAGACCGCCTGAGGCTGCTTCACCGCCTTGCGGAAGCGGGCCGCTTTCGCAGCCGCCTCGTCTCGCTTGGTCGCCGCGGTGGAGGCTTTGGACTTCTTCGGCCGACTACCGAAGAGGCCTGAAGCGGCCCGATGCTTCTGGGCGCCACCGCCGGCAGCCGGCGCGATGGACGAGCCCGCGCCCTGATGGTCGGCCACCGGCTGGCGACGCGGGGCGACTTCGGCTTCAGCATCATCCGGCCAGTCCTCGAAGCTCGCGGTGAGCCTTGAGCCCCCGGGCTCGGCGTCGTCCCCCATGACGGCGTCTTCCATGGCGGCCGCCCCCAAGTCCGGATCATCGACGTCGTCCGCCGTGCGGTCGGGGGCGTACTGGCGTTCTATCCCCGCTGACCCGGTCGTTGGCGGGAGAAGGGGGTTCTGCTAAGAAGAACTGACTGATCAGAAGCCGGCCATCATAAAGCCGGCAACCAACGAAAAGAAGAAAGAAAGGAAAGCTTACCACGGGCGGAGGGTTGGCACGAGAATACGGCGCCTTGCCGTATCGCCAGTCCTCGGCGAGCTTGCAGTTGGAGATATAGTTTACCATATACGATACCTCTGCATGAGGCATCTCCCTGGTGCTCAGCCGGCTTGGGTCGAAGCGGCCGCTCATCTGGCACATCATGTGGGGCCGGCTTTGGAGAGGAGATATCCGGCGCTCCACGAAGGCGGCCACCAAGTCGGCCCCGTTCAGGCCTTCCGACTGGATCATCACCCGAAGCCGGGAGACGGCGGCGTTTCCGGCCTGAGACAGTGACCGGGACTGGAAACTCCACGAGGGCTGCCTCCCAGCCGGCGGGCCGGCTACGTAAGCCGGCAGGTTGACGTGGTCTCCTTGTTCGGCGACGTTCTTCACATAGAAGTATGATTTCTGCCAGAACTTCACCAACTGGATCAGGGGGATGGGCGGGAACGGGTTGTTCTCGCTCGCCCTCCTCATGGCGATGAAGGCCCCGCAGGAGGCGGGCACGCCTGCGACGATGGTGCCGAGTTTGCTCTGGAAGAACTCCCCCCAGAGCTCCAGCGTGGGGAGCAGCCCCAAGAAACCTTCGCAAAGGGAGACGAAGGCCGACAGTAGCATTACCGCATTGGGCGTGAGGTGATGCGGCTGAAGGTTGTAGAACTCGAGGAAGGAGCGCAGAAATCCGCTCGCCGGAAGGCCGAAGCCGTGCAGGAAGTGCGAGTGGAAGACGACCTGCTCGCCCTCCTCCGGCGCCGGCGAAATCTCCGTCTTCGGCGCAAGGCGGACCCGCACGAGGTTGGCGTCGGGCAGGCGCCGAGTCTGGCGGAGGAATTCAATGTGGTCCTCATGGAGGTTGGAGCCGTCCCACGAGCTTGACAGCGCCATGGGAGCGAGACGATGTGGAGGCGCGGCGGCGCTGAGACGGGAGGCTGCGGCGGCAACGAGAGGAAGAAGCGAGGACGAGAAGGGGCGGAGCGAGAGAGAGCGTGCGAACCTCTGTCGCTCCCCCTCCTCCCCCTACTTATAGGCTCGCGTGGCGGAGCCGAGGAGGCATAGCGTGGGGAAACGTGGGGATCAATCGTGCCCACTCCCCCGCGTCCCGCGCTTATTGTGCCCTAACGGCGAAATAAAACCGCCGCAGGAGGCGAGCGGCCCACGTGGGCCACGAAAGATCCATGCTCGGACCAAGGCCTGCGAGTGGCGGGACCGGGCCTGCGGCGGCGTCCCGTCGCGCGCGTGTGCTGGCAGGATCTCGCTGCCACGTGGCCGCGGGAGGGCCCTCGGTCAGCGCGCAGGTCGGCCCCTTTCCCGCCTGCAAGACGCGGAGCTCTCTGAAGTCGGCATACACCCGCAAAGCCGGCTCTTCAGGATGGGAAGCTGACCAAGCTTCTCGTCCCATTGTCCGCCTCGGAGCTCGATCAGCTTCGGGGACTACTGTCGGAGTAAATAGCCATGGGTAGCCTAGCCGGCTTCCCCTGGCCCTTCTGAAAAAATTACGAGCCCGTCCGGCTCTCAAGAAATCCAAGACATGGAGCCGCCTTCCCCTTGCTGGCTGCCATCCAGGCCGGCTTTCGGAAGGCGGCCCGACTTTAGCCCTCATGAAGGAAGCCACGGGAGGGCCGACTTCGGGAAGCCGGCCATGAGAAGGCCGACTCCAAGAAGCCGGCTCCCATAAAGCGGTCGAGACCGTACCCTCAAAGTTTGCACCCACCTAACGGCAGTGCGACGGGGCGTGGCTACAGTGAAGCCTGCCACCCCCGAATCCCGGAGCACACCTGGCACAGTGCGCCGTACGGAGTAGGCATGACCCGTCCGGCGCGGCACTGTTGCCATGTTAACTTTGGTGTCACCCACTACGGGTCGCCAGCGTGGCCCACAGATGGTGGGCCCCTTCGGGCAGAGAGACGCCCGAAGGCGGCCACGCCTCCAACCAGTCGGCCTAAGACAGAGCCGGCTCCCCGCAGCTGGCTTGCCGCCTCCCGCGAAGGAGACGCCCCATTAAGGAGACAAGACGCGGTGAGGCTACAGCGATCGCCCGACGGGCGGCCGCACTGTAGCCGCGCCTACCACGACGAAGCCCACGTCACCAAGATGGAGCCACAGTAACCAGCCGCCGACCAGGCCCTGGACAGTGGGGCCTGCCTGTTGACCAAGGGGCCGGCAGCCGGCGGGACCCACCAGTCGGTGGGCCCCAGCAGCTGGCGCAGGAGCTGGCGAGCGCAGTCACAGACGGCTGGGCCCCGCGCCCAGTCAGATTACCATTGTACCCCCAAGGGGTAGGCCTATATAAACCCCCCGGGGCACCCATGCAAAGGGTTCGACCCCCTGCTAGTTCTAGACACCCCACAAGGAGAAGAAGCAGGCTAGCCGTGCCCTTCTTCCTCCTCCCACCAAACAGCTCGAGGAGCATTGTGTAGCTACTTGTTCATCTAGTGATCATGCGGAGACCCCGCAGAGCAGCAGTAGGGGTTTTATCTCCACGGAGAGCCCCGAAGCTGGGTAAGATCCGCCGGCGTGCATGTCTTCGCCTTATCCCGTTTCCAGGCACCGGCGATGTCTTACTGGCTCCCACAATGATAAGCCACCCGTTGGCATATGTCGCACCTACCACCCGACAGCCACGGCTGGGCCTTTTTTTAAATACTCTTTTTCACATAGATTAATTTTTTAAAATGTTAAATAGTTGAGAAAGTCATGACAGCAGTAACACATTCATACAAATATATCATGTTTCACAAATATATCATGTGAGAAAGTGCCATGTCTCATATCCTTTAACAAAGTAGGAAAACAAATAAACTGAAAGTGCCATGTCGCATTACAATCGAACAAACTACCCAACAACGGCAGGGAAACCTTCTACGGGGCTAAAACCCTA
The DNA here is from genome assembly GCF_003073215.2 of Triticum urartu. Taxonomy (NCBI): domain Eukaryota; kingdom Viridiplantae; phylum Streptophyta; class Magnoliopsida; order Poales; family Poaceae; genus Triticum; species Triticum urartu. The sequence goes on along the minus strand of NC_053026.1, from coordinate 607,094,509 downwards.
CCGATGCTAATACCTATTCCTTCTCCATGATTTTAACAATTTTCATATTGACCTTTTCTAATTTGTTCACTTCTGAAAAAATAATTTCCGCGACAATACGTGCCCTTGACGCATTAATCTCTTCCTGGTCAAATTCATATGTCCAGCGATCTCCGTCCCAGTATTTTATGCACCACATCACAAAAAGTCCACAAGACACTCTGCAATAAACCCGTGTGATCAGCTTAGTATGTAGCATGCACTTGCTTTTACTAGTTGTATGCAGTATTAACTTACCCATCTTTTTGTCTCGGCATTTTGTACTCATTTATTGGCCACGATGAGACATCTTGAATTTTTTTTTTGCTTCAAGAATTGAGTTGGCCTCCATAATATCCTTAGAAACTTCAGCTCTCTGAAACAAATTAACAAAACCAGAATATAATGTATGACCCAATATTTTTCTGAATGCGGGTGCGAAAATTATAGTGTACCAGGGTGGCAATCATATTGCGAATTCTTTGGCTAATTGCGCCTTTAGAATTTGAGTCAACACTTGAAACTACGCCTACATAGTAACCAAATGATGTAAGTGGAATTCAATAGTATTGACTAATAAAAACAAATACATATGAAAGGAATACCTTGTCCCGTCTGAAATACTCATCCATTACTCCCGTGAGGAAATTTGTTTTCTTTGTAAGATTCTTTGAGTTTAGATCATTTCCTGACTTGGTCTTTCTCTTTGCCCTATTCAACATAAATTTGGGGAACCACGTTGTTGATATGTAACGATCAGAAAAATCGAAGTATTGTAGGTGTTTACAATATGCATTGATGATCTGCATACATAAACAAAAAATTTCTATCAACTTCTGAAGTACAAATGAGGGTTTTGTTGAAAACAAACTCATACTTATAGTGCCATTCAACCATTTAAACGTCAGGACATCGTGAAGCATAGCTGGCGTGCATATGTCCACATCTGGTGGCGGCACATCAACCACGGTTCGGTGTGCATACTTCTTTGACGATGCAAGAGTCTCAACAAAAACTTTGGTTGCCTCTATGTGATCCGGAGTCATATTAAGAGAACTTGCTAGAATTGAATGTGGTGACGATGCAAACAGATCTAAAGCAATGCAGCTACGATCAGTTAAATAATAAAAAAATTACATAACGCGTGAATGAATTATAAAGTAGTATTTGACTTACTTTTTTTAACACGTTTCTTGCAGGTCATGAGAAGGTCGTAGGGTATTTACAATATTTCGACGGATTTCATTTGCGTTTGCCTTCATTGTCCTCACTGCCTTCACCATTACCTATGTTGCTCTTTGCCGGGAAACTCTCAAACGTGTCTTCGGACTTTGTTTGTGACAAACCACCCATAGACTCACCAGAAATATCAGCATTCTGCGGGGTTCGGGACATAGGCGGAAAGTATTTTGTCCGTACAGTTGATGCCGAAGATGGAGAGTTTCCATTATCATCTATAATGAAAGGATCAGTAGCTTTACCTTTACCCGGTGCCGTCGCCGGAGCACCCGTGTCATCAACGGGCACGAAGGTATCATTCATACCCGTGAAAGATGTTCCTATCTTTACGTCCGTAGGTGATTCAATATCTGGCCAATTTTTTGATGACTTGTACTTGCCATTCTCCATCCCAACTCCTTCACCTACATTATCAAATTCGTCAACATTGTCCCTCTTATTGGGTTTGTACAGCACACCTTCCATGTTCAACCTTTCCATTACCATCTACAAACAAAAATGAAACACGATAAGTAGTTGAACAATTAAAGCACGTTCAATACAACTTATAAATTACCTGTGCACATCTTTCGGGTATATTGAGAACCTCCTTGTGAAGCAGCTTTCTGTATGACATCACACGGTCCATAATCTAATGGACAGTCCCTTCACGTGCTACCTTAGCACATTTGTACTCGTCGCTAATGCAGCTTTCAATCTGTACAACAAACAATAAAATGAATTAAATAACGAATATACTTAATTACTATGTGAAACCAATAAGGACTATACTTATGGACTTACATTGCCGGTACCGCGCCCGTGCATGTTGTCATAGTCGTCTTGCTTTTTCCCTTCAGTTTCTGGCCAGTTAAGCATTAGTGGGTATTCACGAGACAAAGGATCAAATGTATCGACACCAATTGGCTCAAGTTTTTCCCAGTATATATACTGCATGATAGTAAACAGAAATAGTCAGACACATAGATCACATAAAAAATATATGTACATACAACTATTACGAAATGACTTGTACCTGAAGAAGAGCCAAGTTCCTGATAGGCCACTTGAATTTTTCAAGATCTTCGACCATTTTTTAATAGCATCCATGCACACCCCCAACGTGAAATCGTTCCAATTGTATGACTTGATAGCGTTCACGTCCTCCACCATTTTGTAATAACGATAAGGAACAAACTTGGTGGATTGTGGTGCTAAGACTGTACCCATAAGAACCAGTACGACCCTTCTCACAAAATCATCATCATATGACTGACTATCAACAATATTTTTTATCAAGTCATCGATGAGGATTAGGCCTGTTCTTTTGTCTAGAAACTGATTCGGAACAATTTTTTTGGCGTCTAGTTGTACTGTTGCTATCATGCTTTTGACATCATCACCCTCGTTACGTAGCCCGAATATGTCATAAACATCTTCATTAAGCACACTGATGCCGTCAGTATTTGGCCGAATAATAAATCGATTTCTACTACTATCATACATTGTAATCATAAATTCAAATAAATTTTTCCTCATTTTCACGGAAGGAATTCTCAACATACTGTCCAAACTTGTGCCACGCGGCATCATGCGCTGTCTGGGTGTGAATTTTCCCACCAATTCGCACCACTTCTCAACCGAGTAGTACACATCTCTGAATTCTTGCATTCTAAATAAGATGAAAGTTGTCTAACTAGTTACGAGATTCAAAAACATTACATATGGTTTAATACCATACCTTCCGACGCCGCGAGGTGCACCGTCAGCCCACGTTGGCTAACCCCACCCGTTGTGGGTTAGTCGTGGCAGCCGCGCGCCCTCTGCCCACACCATCGCGGTGGCTAATGGCCCGCCCTAGGGTTCTGGGTGCGGGAAACTTTGCCAAGACGACCCGGCCGGGCCGAGATCCAAGTCACGCGCGTAGATGCCAGAGTATATGGCTGTTGTGAGGGCGGCAGGGAAGGGAGTCGGGACGGCCACGGCGGTGCGACCGTCGGATCGTGGTGAGGTCGTGCGTGGAGGCGGCGGGGTTAGGCGGTCCTGGGGCGAGGTAATGACGGCGTGGTTTCCATGCCCTTGCACGCACGTACGGCGTCATAGGCGGGGTCATGCCATAGTGGGCCCCTTGGCCCGTCCCGTAAAACTACTGCCGGCTGGCCCATGATGCATTTATTGAAAACATGCATTGTACTTTAACAGTTCTAGTTTAATACCACATTGCTAAGCCAGCGCGCCGTTGACTCCTTTATATAATTTTCTTTTGCTCCATGAACAAACATCTGAGTTTGTGGGACTCTATTTGGAGGATATGCAGGATCGTTGTGAGTCTTCACCTGCTCGAGCTTGTGAAGGGTCACATGGATCATGCATATTCTTCAAAAAGAGAGCCATTAACTTTGATATTTTTTTAACGACAGAAAATATTAATGCGTTTTTTTATCTAATTCAACCATACAATTTTTTTGCACACATTATGAAAACTTGCATGCTGCCTCCCAAAATTGGGTGACGTTTCATGCATGCCACCTCGTACCACCCATGCAACCAGCACTGATCGGATATGAAGGAGGTCAGCTCCGTACTGCTTTCTTTTCTCGACTCCGTCAAATGGCCCCAAACTTTTTTCACACCTTGCCATCACCGTCCACAACACCCACGCCAATTTTTATATTTTTCCGACACCCGATGCATTTCCTAGGATTTTCCAAGCCAAAATAGCCAAAATCACTGGCCGGACATGACACAACGTTCGTTTTGTATCCGTTTTCGTTCACTTCTTGCGTGGGGGCCTATGTTGGCCGTGCACACATGTATGCAAACTTTGGTGCCATTGCATGCATGCGATCATGTAGCCCCAGTGCAACCAGCTCCGTTTCTGTGTCTCCGAGAGGGGGTTCCCAACTATTTTCTTTTCTCGACTCCGTCAAACGGCCCCAAACTTTTTCCACACCTTTCTATCATCGTCCACAACACCCACACCAATTTTCATATTTTTCCGCCACTCGATGCATTTCCTAGGATTTTCCAGGCCAAAATAGCCAAAATCACTGGCCGGACGTGACGCAACGTTCGTTTTGTATCCGTTTCCGTTCATTTCTTACGTGGGGGCCTACGTTGGCCGTGCACACATGTATGCAAACTTTGGTGCCATTGCATGCATGCGATCACGTAGCCCCAGTGCAAGCAGCTCCGTTTCTGTGTCTTCGAGAGGGGGTTCCCAACTACTTTGTTTTCTCGACTCCGTCAAATGGCCCTAAACTTTTTCCACACCTTGCCATCACCATCCACAACACCCACGCCAATTTTTATATTTTTCCGACACTCGATGCATTTCATAGGATTTCCAAGCCAAAATAGCTAAAATCACTGGCCGGACGTGACGCAGCGTTTGTTTTGTATCCGTTTTCATTCACTTCTTGCGTGGGGCCTACGTTGGCCGTTCACACATGTATGCAAACTTTGGTGCCATTGCATGCATGCGATCATGTAGCCCCAGTGCAACCAGCTCCGTTTTTGTGTCTCCGAGAGGGGGTTCCCAACTACTTTCTTTTCTCGACTCCGTAAAACGGCCCCAAACTTTTTCCACACCTTGCCACCACAGTCCACAATACCCACGTCAATTTTCATATTTTTCCGACACTCGATGCATTTCCTAGGATTTTCCAGGCCAAAATAGCCAAAATCACAGGCCGGACGTGACGCAACATTCGTTATGTATCCGTTTTCATTCATTTCTTGCGTGGGGCCTATGTTGGCCATGCACACATGTATGCAAACTTTGGTGGCATTGCATGCATGCGATCACGTAGCCCCAGTGCAACGAGCTCCGTTTCTGTGTCTCCGAGAGGGGGTTCCCAACTACTTTCTTTTCTCGACTCCGTCAAATGGCCCCAAACATTTTCCACACCTTGCCATCACCGTCCACAACACCCACACCAATTTTCATATTTTTCCGACACTCGATGCATTTCCTAGGATTTTCCGGGCCAAAATAGCCAAATTCACTGGCCGGACATGACGCAACGTTCGTTTTGTATCCGTTTTCATTCATTTCTTGTGGGGGGCCTACGTTGGTAGTGCAGACACCCTGCAAAAATTGGTCTTGTTTCATGCATGCCATCACGTACCTGTAGTGAAACCAGGACTGTTTGGGTATGCCGGTCCGGCTACTCTCTAAGATGTTTTATTTTCACCTCCATATAATGACACGGCCAACGTACAAATGCATCATCAAATCAATAATAATCTCAACTAAAATGGACGAAACAAATTTGTTGAACATAGATAAGATATTTTACATAGACGACCGAACTCGATACATATAAGTTCATACATAAAGTCTACTACTTAGGCTTAGAATGACATAACGAGATTAACCTAAAAACAACATTAAAAAACTACTCCTCGTCGCTATCGACGAGGTCCACCACGACTAGGCCGTCGCCGCCGTCATCGTCGCTGCTGGACCGGTTCGCGAGGTCGTCCCCGTCGACCGGGCCGTCGTTCTCCACCTCCGCCGGCGCCTGCTGCCACTCCGCCGGCTGCTGGTGCCACTCCGCTGGGCCATCGCCGCCTGCTCTGCGGCCATCGCGTCGTCCGCTTCGATTGCGGCCGCGACCTCAGCGGCCTCCCCTGCCGCAGCCGCCGCAGTCGCCGCAGCGGCGGCCGCATCCGATGCCTGTAGGGCCACGTGGTACCCCAGTGTGTCATCCGGATCGCCGTCCTCCCGGAGGATGACCTGCTCCGGCGGCAACTCCAACACCGGCGGCGAGGGAGGGGCGGCCAGTGCGGGCGCCGCTGGCGGGTGCGCCCCGTGGTGGCCGGCACGTCCGCGGCGATTTGGCAGTGGAGGCGGGGCGCGAAGACGGCCGCTGCCGCCCGTCAGATCGGGGGTCACGCCGGCCGCCGCCATGCGGAACGCAGGGATGACCTCCCAATAGTCCTTGCCACGCCAGAAGTTGCGGCGGCCGATGGCGTCGTGCCGACCGCCGCTGTGGCTCCGTAGCTCCTCCTCCGTCGCGCCGGGCCCCAGCGTCAGGTAGATGTCCGCGTCGATCTTCTAGTTGCGTGGAAGACGACAGCCCGGCGGCACAAGGAGGCAGTAGCGGTGGAGCTCCTCCGCCTTCGGCACGCCGACGCTCGTCGGCCAGGATCCGGGCACGCCGTCGTCGCCAGCCCCGGCGCTACTGCTGTTGCGGTAGAACGCCATCTCCGACGGGTGTCGCGTGGAAAGTGTTGGAAATATGCCCTAGAGGCAATAATAAAATGGTTATTATTATATTTCTTTGTTCATGATAATTGTGTATTGTTCATGCTATAATTGTGTTATCCGGGAAATCGTAATACATGTGTGAATACATAGACCACAACACGTCCCTAGTGAGCCTCTAGTTGACTAGCTCGTTGATCAAAAGATAGTCATGGTTTCCTGACTATGGACATTAGATGTCATTGATAACGGGATCACATCATTAGGAGAATGATGTGATGGACAAGACCCAATCCTAAGCTTAGCTCAAAGATCGTGTAGTTCGTTTGCTGTAGCTTTTCTGAATGTCAAGTATCATTTCCTGAGACCATGAGATTGTGCAACTCCCGGATACCGTAGGAGTACCTTGGGTGTGCCAAACGTCACAACGTAACTGGGTGACTATAAAGGTAAATTACAGGTATCTCCGAAAGTGTCTGTTGGGTTGGCACGAGACTGGGATTTGTCACTCCGTATGACGGAGAGGTATCTCTGGGCCCACTCGATAATGCATCATCATAATGAGCTCAATGTGATCAAGTGGTTGATCGCGGGATCATGCATTATGGTACGAGTAAAGTGACTTGCCGGTAACGAGACTGAACAAGGTATTGGGATACCGACGATCGAGTCTCGGACAAGTAACGTACCGATTAACAAAGGGAATTGTATACAGGATTGATTAAGTCCTCGACATCATGGTTCATCCGATGAGATCATCGAGGAGCATGTGGGAGCCAACATGGGTATCCAGATCCCGCTGTTGGTTATTGACCGGAGAGGCGTCTCGGTCATGTCTACGTGTCTCCCGAACCCGTAGGGTCTACACACTTCAGGTTCGATGACGCTAGGTTTGTAGAGATATTAGTATGCAGTAACCCGAAAGTTGTTCGGAGTCCCGGATGAGATCCCGGACGTCACGAGGAGTTCCGTAATGGTCCGGAGGTAAAGATTTATATATAGGAAGTCCAGTTTCGGCCAGCGGGAAGGTTTCGGGGGTTACCGGTATTGTTCCAGGACCACCGGAAGGGTCCCGGGGGTCCACCGGATGGGGCCACCTATCCCGGAGGGCCCCATGGGCTGAAGTGGCGTGGGAACCAGCCCCTAATGGGCTGGTGCACCCCACCCAAGGGCCCAAGGCGCCTAGGGTTGGAAACCCTAGGGGGCCGTTGCCCCCCCGAGGGGGCATGCGCCCCCCTGGTTGGAAACCCTAAGGGGGCCGTTGCCCCCAGGGGCCGCCCCCCCTTTTAGATGGGAACTCCAAGGGGGCATGCGCCCCCCTAGCCCCTATATATAGTGGAAGCGAGGGAGGGCAGCCGCACCTTGCTCTTGGCGCCTCCCTCTCCCTCCATAACACCTCTCCTCCCCGCTTGTGCTTGGCGAAGCCTTACCGGGATCCTACTGCATCCACCACCACGCCGTCGTGCTACTGGATCTTCATCAACCTCTCCTTCCCCCTTGCTGGATCAAGTTGGAGGAGACGTCTTCCCAACCGTACGTGTGTTGAACGCGGAGGTGCTGTCCGTTTGGCACTTGGTCATCGGTGATTTGGATCACGGTGAGTACGACTCCATCATCCCCGTTCACTTGAACGCTTCCACTCGCGATCTACAAGGGTATGTAGATGCACTCCTATTCCCCTCGTTGCTAGAATACTCCATAGATTGATCTTGGTGATGCGTAGAAAATTTTTAATTTCTGCTACGATCCCCAACAGTGGCATCATGAGCTAGGTCTATGCGTAGTTACTATGCACGAGTAGAACACAAAGTAGTTGTGGGCGTCGATATTGTCAATTTGCTTGCCGTTACTAGTCTTATCTTGATTCAGCGGCATCGTGGGATGAAGCGGCCCGGACCAACCTTACACGTACGCTTACATGAGACCGGTTCCACCGACTGACATGCACTAGTTGCATAAGGTGGCTGGCGGGTGTCTGTCTCTCCCACTTTAGTCGGATCGGATTCGATGAACAGGGTCCTTATGAAGGGTAAATAGATATTGGCAATTCACGTTGTGGTTTTGGCGTAGGTAAGAAACGTTCTTGCTAGAAACCTATACCAGCCACGTAAAAACTTGCAACAACAATTAGAGACGTCTAACTTGTTTTTGCAGCAAGTGTTTTGTGATGTGATATGGCCAAAGGTTGTGATGAATGTTGAATGATATATGTGATGTATGAGATTGATCATGTTCTTGTAATAGGAATCACGACTTGCATGTCTATGAGTATGACAACCGGCAGGAGCCATAGGAGTTGTCTTTATTTATTTATGACCTGCGTGTCAACATAAACGTCATGTAATTACTTTACTTTATTGCTAAAGCATTAGCCATAGTAGTAGAAGTAATAGATGATGAGACAACTTCAAGAATACACGATGATGGAGATCATGATGATGGAGATCATGGTGTCATGCCGGTGACAATGATGATCATGGAGCCCCGAAGATGGAGATCAAAGGAGCAAATGATATTGGCCATATCATGTCACTATTTGATTGCATGTGATGTTTATCATGTTTTACATCTTATTTGCTTAGAACAACGGTAGCTTAAATAAGATGACCCCTCGTAATAATTTCAAGAAAGTGTTCCCCCTAACTGTGCACCGTTGCGAAGGTTCGTTGTTTCGAAGCACCACGTGATGATCGGGTGTGATAGATTCTAACATTCGAATACAACGGGTGTAAGACAGATTTACACACGCAATACACTTAGGTTGACTTGACGAGCCTAGCATGTACAGACATGGCCTCGGAACACAGAAAACCGAAAGGTCGAGCATGAGTCGTATAGAAGATACGATCAACATGAAGATGTTCACCGATGTTGACTAGTCCGTCTCACGTGATAATTGGACACGACCTAGTTAACTCGGATCATGTTATACTTAGATGACTGGAGGGATGTCTATCTGAGTGGGAGTTCATTTAATAATTTGATTAGATGAACTTAATTATCATGAACTTAGTCTAAAATCTTTACAATATGTCTTGTAGATCAAATGGCCCACGTTGTCCTCAACTTCAATGCGTTCCTAGAGAAAACCAAGCTGAAAGACGATGGCAGCAACTATACGGACTGGGTCCGGAACCTGAGGATCATCCTCATAGCTGCCAAGAAAGATTATGTCCTAGAAGCACCACTAGGTGACGCACCCGTCCCACAAAACCAAGACGTTATGAACGCTTGGCAGACACGTGGTGATGATTACTCCCTCATTCAGTGGGGCATGCTTTATAGCTTAGAACCGGGGCTCCAAAAGCGTTTTGAGAGACAAGGAGCATATGAAATGTTCGAAGAGCTGAAAATGGTTTTTCAAGCTCATGCCCGGGTCGAGAGATATGAAGTCTCCGACAAGTTCTTCAGCTGTAAGATGGAGGAAAATAGTTCTGTCAGCGAGCACATACTCAAAATGTCTGGGTTGCATAACCGCTTGACTCAACTGGGAGTTAATCTCCCGGATGACGCGGTCATTGACAGAATCCTTCAGTCGCTTCCACCGAGCTACAAGAGCTTTGTGATGAACTTCAATATGCAGGGGATGGAAAAGACCATTCCTGAAGTATTTGCAATGCTGAAATCAGCAGAGGTAGAAGTCAAAAAGGAACATCAAGTGTTGATGGTGAATAAAACCACTAAGTTCAAGAAAGGGAAGGGTAAGAAGAACTTCAAGAAGGACAGCAAGGGAGTTGCCGCGCCCGGTAAGCAAGCTCCCGGGAAGAAGCCAAAGAATGGACCCAAGCCCGAGACTGAGTGCTCTTATTGCAAGGGAAGTGGTCACTGGAAGCGGAACTGTCCCAAATACTTAGCGGACAAGAAGGCCGGCATCACGAAAGGTATATGTGATATACATGTAATTGATGTGTACCTTACCAGTACTCGTAGTAGCTCCTGGGTATTTGATACCGGTGCGGTTTCTCACATCTGTAACTCAAAGCAGGAGCTGCGGAATAAGCGGAGACTGGCGAAGGACGAGGTGACGATGCGCGTCGGGAATGGTTCCAAGGTCGATGTGATCCCGTCGGCACGCTACCTCTACATTTACCTACGGGATTAGTTTTAAACCTCAATAATTGTTATTAAGTGCCAGCTTTGAGCATGAACATTGTATCAGGATCTCGTTTAATTCGAGATGGCTACTCATTTAAATCCGAGAATAATGGTCGTTCTATTTATATGAGAGATATGTTTTATGGTCATGCTCCGATGGTGAATGGTTTATTCTTAATGAATCTCGAGCGTAATGCTACACATAATCATAGTGTGAATACCAAAAGATGTAAGGTTGATAATGATAGTCCCAAATACTTGTGGCACTGCCGCCTTGGTCACATAGGTGTCAAACGCATGAAGAAGCTCCATGCAGATGGACTTTCAGAGTCTCTTGATTACGAATCATTTGACACGTGCGAACCATGCCTCATGGGTAAAATGACCAAGACTCCGTTCTCAGGAACAATGGAGCGAGCAACCAACTTATTGGAAATCATACATACTGATGTGTGCGGTCCAATGAGTGTTGAGGCTCGCGGTGGCTATCATTATGTTCTCACCCTCACTGATGACTTGAGTAGATATGGGTATGTCTACTTAATGAAACACAAGTCTGAGACCTTTGAAAAGTTCAAGGAATTTCAGAGTGAGGTTGAGAATCAACATGACAGGAAAATCAAGTTCTTGCGATCAGATTGTGGGGGAGAATACTTGAGTCACGAATTTGGCACACACTTAAGAAAATGTGGAATAGTTTCACAACTAACGCCGCCTGGAACACCTCAGCATAATGGTGTGTCCGAACGTCGTAATCGCACTCTATTAGATATGGTGTGATCTATGATGTCTCTTACCGATTTACCGCTATCATTTTGGGGCTATGCTTTAGAGACTGCCGCATTCACTTTAAATAGGGCTCCATCAAAATCCGTTGAGATGACACCGTATGAATTATGGTTTGGCAAGAAACCTAAGATGTCGTTTCTAAAAGTTTGGGGATGCGATGCTTATGTCAAGAAACTTCAACCTGAAAAGCTCGAACCCAAGTCAGAAAAATGCGTCTTCATAGGATACCCTAAAGAAACTGTTGGGTATACCTTCTACCTCAGATCTGAAGGCAAGATCTTTGTTGCCAAGAATGGGTCCTTTCTAGAGCAAGAGTTTCTCTTGAAAGAAATAAGTGGGAAGAAGGTAGAACTTGATGAAGTATTACCTCTTGAACCGGTAAGTGGCATAGCTCAGGAAAATGTTCCTGTGGTGCCTGCACCAATTAGAGAGGAAGTTAATGATGATCAAGATACTTCGAATCAAGCTCCTACTGAACTTCGTAGGTCCACAAGGACACGTTCCGCACCCGAGTGGTACGGTAACCCTGTCTTGGAAATCATGTTGTTGGACAACGGTGAACCTTCGAACTATGTAGAAGCGATGGCGGGCCCAGATTCCGACAAATGGCTAGAAGCCATGAAATTCGAGATAGAATCCATGTATGAAAACAAAGTATGGACTTTGACTGACTTGCCCGAAGATCGACGAGCCATAGAAAATAAATGGATCTTTAAGAAGAAGACAGACGCGGATGGTAATGTGACCATCTATAAGGCTCGACTTGTCGCTAAGGGTTATTGACAAGTTCAAGGGGTTGACTACGATGAGAATTTCTCACCCGTAGCGAAGCTGAAGTCCGTCCGAATCATGTTAGCAATTGCCGCATTCTATGATTATGAGATATGGCAAATGGACGTCAAAACGGCATTCCTTAACAGCTTTCTTAAGGAAGAATTGTATATGATGCAGCCGGAAGGTTTTGTCGATCCTAAGAATGCTAACAAGGTGTGCAAGCTCGAACGCTCAATCTATGGGCTGGTGCAAGCATCTCGGAGTTGGAACATTCGCTTTGATGAGATGATCAAAGCGTTTGGGTTTATGCAGACTTATGGAGAAGCCTGCGTTTACAAGAAAGTGAGTGGGAGCACTGTAGCATTTCTCATATTATATGTGGATGACATACTGTTGATGGGAAATGATATAGAATTCTTGGAAAGCATAAAGGCCTATTTGAACAAGTGTTTTTCAATGACGGACCTTGGAGAAGCTGCTTATATATTAGGCATCAAGATCTATAGAGATAGATCGAGACGCCTCATCGGTCTTTCACAAAGTATGCACCTTGACAAGATATTGAAGAAGTTCAATATGGATCAGTCCAAGAAGGGGCCTGTATTGCAAGGTGTGCGATTGAGCATGGCTCAATGCCCGACCACGACAGAAGATATAGAAGAGATGAGTGTCATCCCCTATGCCTCAGCCATAGGGTCTATTATGTATGCCATGCTGTGTACTAGACCTGATGTAAACCTTGCCGTAAGTTTGGTAGGTAGGTACCAAAGTAATCCCGGCAAGGAACACTGGACAGCGGTCAAAAACATCCTGAAGTACCTGAAAAGGACCAAGGATATGTTTCTCGTTTATGGAGGTGGCGAAGAGCTCATTGTAAAGGGTTACGTCGACGCTAGCTTCGACACAGATCTGGATGGCTCTAAGTCACAAACCGGATACGTGTATATTTTGAATGGTGGGGCAGTAAGCTGGTGCAGTTGCAAGCAAAGCATCGTGGCGGGATCTACATGTGAAGCAGAATACATGGCAGCCTCGGAGGCAGCACAAGAAGCAATCTGGGTGAAGGAGTTCATCACCGACCTAGGAGTCATACCCAATGCGTCGGGGCCGATGACTCTCATCTGTGACAACACTGGAGCTATTGCCCTTGCCAAGGAGCCCAGGTTTCACAGGAAGACCAGGCATATCAAGCGTCGCTTCAACTCCATTCATGAAAGTGTTCAAAATGGAGACATAGAAATTTGTAAAGTACATATGGACCTAAATGTAGCAGATCCATTGACTAAACCTCTCCCTAGAGCAAAACATGATCAACACCAGAACTGCATGGGTGTTCGATTCATCACAATGTAACTAGAATATTGACTCTAGTGCAAGTGGGAGACTGTTGGAAATATGCCCTAGAGGCAATAATAAAATGGTTATTATTATATTTCTTTGTTCATGATAATTGTTCTATTGTTCATGCTATAATTGTGTTATCCGGAAATCGTAATACATGTGTGAACACATAGACCACAACACGTCCCTAGTGAGCCTCTAGTTGACTAGCTCGTTGATCAAAAGATAGTAATGGTTTCCAGACTATGGACATTGGATGTCATTGATAATGGGATCACATCATTAGGAGAATGATGTGATGGACAAGACCCAATCCTAAGCTTAGCTCAAAGATCATGTAGTTCGTTTGTTGTAGCTTTTCTGAATGTCAAGTATCATTTCCTTAGACCATGAGATTGTGCAACTCCTGGATACCGTAGGAGTGCTTTGGGTGTGCCAAACGTCACAACGTAACTGGGTGACTATAAAGGTACATTACAGGTATCTCCGAAAGTGTCTGTTGGGTTGGCACGAATCGAGACTGGGATTTGTCACTCCATATGATGGAGAGGTATCTCTGGGCCCACTCGGTAATGCATCATCATAATGGGCTCAATGTGATCAAGTGTTTGATCACGGGATCATGCATTACGGTATGAGTAAATTGACTTGCCGGTAACGAGATTGAACAAGGTATTGGGATACCGACGATCGAGTCTCGGGCAAGTAACGTACCGATTGACAAAGGGAATTTGTATACGGATTGATTGAATCCTCGACATCGTGGTTCATCCGATGAGATCATCGTGGAGCATGTGGGAGACAACATGGGTATCCAGATCCCGCTGTTGGTTATTGACCGGAGAGGCTTCTCGGTCATGTCTGCATGTCTCCTGAACCCGTAGGGTCTACACACTTAAGGTTCCGTGACGCTAGGGTTGTAGAGATATTAGCACACGGTAACCCGAAAGTTGTTCGGAGTCCCGGATGAGATCCCGGACATCACGAGGAGTTCCGGAATGGTCCGGAGGTAAAGATTTATATATAGGAAGTCCAGTTTCGGCCATCGGGAGGTTTCGGGGGTCACCGGTATTGTACCGGGACCACCGGAAGGGTCTCGGGGGTCCACCGGGTGGGGCCACCTATCCCGGAGGGCCCCATGGGCTGAAGTGAGAGGGGAACTAGCCCCTAGTGGGCTGGTGCGCCCCCCCCTTGGGCCTCCCCTGCGCCTAGGGTTAGAAACCCTAGGGGTGGGGGCGCCACCCTTGCCTTGGGGGGCAAGGCACCCCCCTTGGCCGCCGCCCCCCTAGGAGATTGGATCTCCTAGGGCCGGCGCCCCCCCTAGGCACCCTATATATAGTGGGGGGAGGGAGGGCTGCGCACCCAAGCCCCTGGCCTCTCCCTCTCCTTGCCGTGACACTCCTTCATCTCCCTTGCGCTTGGCGAAGCCCTGCCGAGATCACGGTTGCTTCCACCACCACGCCGTCGTGCTGCTGGATCTTCATCAACCTCTCCTTCCCCCTTGCTGGATCAAGTTGGAGGAGACGTCTTCCCAACCGTACGTGTGTTGAACGCGGAGGTGCTGTCCGTTCGGCACTTGGTCATCGGTGATTTGAATCACGTCGAGTACGACTCCATCAACCCCGTTCTCTTGAACGCTTCCGCTCGTGATCTACAAGGGTATGTAGATGCACTCCTCTTTCCCTCGTTGATAGATGAATCCATAGATTGATCTTGGTGATGCGTAGAAAATTTTAAAATTCTGCTACGTTCCCCAACAGATGGTGTAGCCCAAACCCATGATTTTGAAGCACCTGGAGAACAAGTTGAAATCACAAAAGATCAAGATGCGGCTCAGGTTCTGAACTTTCTGCAGATGCATCCTAATTTCTAAGATCATCAGGTGCTCTCGCAGCTACTCAATTATCTTGTGGAGCACATGTGGATCCACGATGAAAACCAAGGAGCGAATGCTTGAGTTGTGCACTTATTTTTTTATGTAAACACTATCTATGCTCCGTACCAACATTTGTTATTTACAGGCGACATTGTCTTGTATAATCGACGTGCATGGATTTGCATCGATTTAAGAGTCTGACTTTGAGATATGTGAATGCCGAGAGAAAAATATGAGAGCCCGTCCCTACGGACATACAGGGGGGTCGGATTTTCCAAGTCCGCTCTTAGGAGAAGAAATCATGTGGTAGTGACCATTTGGCCGGAGACGAAGACAAAGGGGAAGAGGGGTACCTGGCCCCCATGGGGTACGTGGCATCCGTCGAGAGCGTGAGAATCGGTTGGAGGATTGCAATTAAACACTTGTTGTCCACTTAGTATTATGAAAACATAAACATAAATGAATAAAAACTAATTAAATCAAGCTACTCCACGATTGATGGCTTTGCAAAACATGCACTATTTATGTGTGATGATGTACTTGTTAGACTGTATATATACGTAGCCTTTGTATACCTGTTGTAACATTGTATTGTACCTCTTGGTACCTCTATATAATGAGATAGCCACACCCCATTTAGGGTGCCGAGCAGTTTCCCAAACATATGTTTTACATGGTATCAGATTAGGGTTACGATGTCTTCTGCTGCACCCGGCGCCGCGGTCGCGCTGGCCCCCGCCGCCGCCACCACCGTCGCGTCGCCACTCCCTGCGTCGGCCCCTGCCGTCGCTCCCTCGTCGCTGTTTCTAGCCTCCCAGCCCCTGGCCGCGGCCTCGGCCTGGTGGACCACCCAGCCGCCCGCGGGCTCCCAGATCGGATCGGGAGCCAGCCGCCACCGCCGTCTTCTGGCGGCCCATCGTCCTCGACCACCATGGGTGCTCTGCCGGCGCCGCCGTCCTTCCAGGGTCAGCCGCCGGCGTACGACACCGCCCCTGCCCCGACCTATGGTGTCGCCGCTGCCTCGCCGTACGCCGCCCTGCACCCGTACGGTGCTTCGGGTCTGGCCTATGGACCCCCCGTGGTATGGTGCCCCATCCGCCTGGCCAATGCACCCCTATGGCGCTCTGCCCCCGCAGCCCTATGCGGCGCCGCCGCGTCCTCAACCCTACACGGCGCCGCCCCCTTCGCTGCCCTACGGGGCCGTGCCTCCTCCGCCAGCAGGGGACCTGACGTCGCCGTATGTTGGTGCTATCCCCGGGTACGGTGCACCCTTGGCGATCGCGCCACCTCAGGAGATGGATCCATCTATGGGTCTCTACGCGCCACCAACACAGGATCGTTGTTGGTGTCAAAACCGGTGGATCTCGGGTAGGGGGTCCCGAACTGTGCGTCTAGGATCGATGGTAACAGGAGGCAGGGGACACGATGTTTTACCCAGGTTCGTGCCCTCTTGATGGAGGTAAAACCCTACGTCCTGCTTGATTATTCTTGATAATATGAGTAGTACAAGAGTTGATCTACCATGAGATCAGAGAGGCTAAACCCTAGAAGCTAGCCTATGGTATTATTGTTGTATATCTGATCTATCGACTAGCATGGCCTCGGTTTATATAATGCACCAGAGGCCTAGGATAACAAGAGTCCTAGCCGAATACGCCGGTGGGGAGGAGTCCTTGTCTTGATCACCAAGTCTTGTGGAATCTTCCATGTATGCGGCAGCTGTCCGAACTGGCCCATGAGTATACGGCCATGGGGGTCCTCGGCCCAATCTAACAGATCGGGAGGCGACGTGGTGAGTACCCCCTAGTCCAGGACACCGTCAGTAGCCCCCTGAACCGGTCTTCAAGTTAGGGACGCTCCTCAATTATTCCGAACTGTTCTTCATCTTCGGTCATCGGTCTTGAAAACTGGTTCAACAAATCTTCTCATCTTCGATCTTGAGGATTGCCGAAATGTATTCGACGAGTTTACACATCGGGTATCCGAGGAGCCCCTTTAAGTTTCCGGCCTTTATCAATGCCTTGCTATTTTTATGCCACACCTCGGGTTTGAAGTTGTTCCCGGGAGGCAGTGTCCTCTTGCGTCCGAGCTCTAACGTCGGACAGCATTCGAGGTATCTTTTGCAGCCAAGCACCAATGCCGGACTGCTTCCGAGCTCCAACGCCAGAATGTGTCCGAGCTCCAACGCCGGACTATGTCGAAGCTCCAACGCCGAACTATATCCGAGCTCCAACGCCGGACTATGTCCAAGCTCCAACGCCGGACTGTATCCGAGCTCCAACACCGGACTATATGCAAGGTGTCATAAGTCACCTTGGTTCAAAAAAGTTGAAGGAGTTTAGCCGAGCTTAATGCCGGAAATGCCCTCTATGGAGCCAGCCACTAGCGCCCGAGCTTTATGCCGGACTGCTTGCAAGGTGGTGCACCACCCCGACTGTGGGCCGATTTTTTGTCAATATTTTTTATTGGTGCAATTTATTCTCTACCGAGATATATAACTAGTAGCCCTCAAGGTGTGTATCGGTTTAAAACCCGAGATGCACCTGAAGGATGACATAAGACCGCTGATCCCAGTAGCCGCTGAGACTCAGGTTGATTTGCAAAATCGGTCTGAGGATCAACTCCTAGCTCGGTAGAATACTTCGGGACAAAAAAAGCGGTGTGCTCAGTCCTCGAGACTGAGGTTGGGTGCGGCCGACCAACCTGAGGATCAAAATCTCCTCGGAAACTGTATTGCACTTAAAATTTTCTGCATTGGACAGGCAATGCAGTAGCCCCTGAGACACTGGTCGGGAGGCAACACCAGATCAGGGGATCGATGTGCCCCTTTAATATTTGTAATTAATAAGCCCAAAGCCCAGTAGCCCCCGAGCCTTAATGGGGGCATGGGTGGCCGAATTAAGGATCGATATCCATAGTAAAATCACAAATTATGTGTAATGACTCTATGTATCCAAGTACTTTACGTCATTAATGCTCGGATCCGCATTGTACAAAACTTTGTTGACCGACCATTGGCTTCCACCTCCTCGGCCAGTAGCCGAGGAGTGTTTGTCCTACTTTATAAAGCCTTTATGAGGGCAAAGATTTACGACAAACAAGGCAATCTGGCCATACAGTTTTATAAACAAAGGTACGCAGAGAGGTATGTTATATTACTGTTTAACATAAGAAATGTCTTCCAAAGAAAATAGTCCCGCTATCGGTTCCTTTATTTGGGTTGTCATGTTAAGCATGATCATGAAACCTCAGCTCTAATGTAAGAGAAAAATATTGAGGATTTAGTTTGGGAGGCCAGTTACTAGTCCCCGGTAGTGTTCGGCGACAGTCGAGGTCAAGCCGTAAACACTTCGGCCAATGTTATGAATGGCCCGTCATTTAACACAGTCATCAGATCACTGACCAATTTACGCTTATTGTGACAGTCAGTTTTCGGCTTTCTCCACTGAGGTGCTTAACCATGTGAGCTGGAAGCACAATCGCAGTGGTTCTCCTTTTGCACACCTAGCCGAACAAAGCAGAACGTAGGAGGCAAGCGCAGGAGCCGGGATACCCAACTATTGACCGAAGACACAATTCGAAACCAATGCATATATAGTGAGATCCGAGAATGTTTTTGCCGAATCTATAAAGGTGTTCGGCATTGCACTGTGAGACTTGTGCTGGAACCGCACAAATAGTTTAAAAGTGCCAAAAAGCTTGGAAAACCAAAAAACATCAGTAAAAACTTGATGTCCGAACAAGATCAAGTGTTCGGTGCCAATCCGAAAATTGGTCTTAGAAAAAAAGAGTGCTTCTGTCGTGCTTTAACATGACACATCCTATCTCAAGACTTCAAGCGGGTCAGCCTACGGCTTCAACCTCCTATCCCGAAGGCGGAGTACTTCTCATTAGGCCAATTTAGCAAACTAAACTCTAGCGGCTTTGAGAGAGAAATTAGGCTCCCCGGCTAGTGACCACACACTCGTGTCAAAAAAAGGAGTGATGAATAATAATAGTAATAAAAACTTTGCAACAACTAAGAAGAAGAACACTTATTATAAAACGGCTCATACAAATTTAAGAGCCCCCAAGTGACATGGGTAAAAGAATTTTATGTATAATGATTGTATGTACCGAAGTACTAATATCATATCTTTGTTCAGCCAAACTTTAAACGCGTCTTAACCGACCGTCGGCTTCTCCATCTTTGGTCAAGGACCGAAAAGTGTTATGTACTCCACCTGTCGAGAATATCGATAGTGTTTCCGATAACCAGGCAACCGGGCCATAAGGCTGTAACAGACAAAACGCGCTCAGGGAACTTATGCTATATTACAGACGGAGTGTAAGAAGCATCTTCGAAGAAAATAGTACCCCCACCAATACCTTTCTTCGGTGCTCACTATTACTATGAGACTTGTGCAATAGATTTTTTGTACTCATGAGTTCCGTTGTGTGCCGACCAAGATTGAAAACAATAAGAGCGCTAGCTTTCGGCTTCACCCAGTCTGAGGTCAGAGCTCGGAGGACCCGGTCGTGACAATTGCAGAGGTGCTCCCTTTACTCCCTAGCCGAACAATCGGGAACGTAGGGGTAAGCACAGGAGTCAGGCAACCCAGCTTGCAAATCGCTTAAGTCAATATGGTGCATATTGTGGCGTAATACATGAACAAGGAACGAAGCCGTACAAGTATAATCAGATGCAAAAGGAAAAGCTTCATAAAGGAAGCCCCAAAATAAACGGGGTATTTGAATTTGTGCGTCACAAACAAAGTTTGGACAAGGAAATTTTTACAAGCAACTTTTTTCGAAAAGAGTATAATGCTTGGTTGAACCGAACAAATGTTAAAAATTAAAACTTTGAGCATGAATACAACTTAGCTGGTTAATGTGTTTGGTATTGATGACGCGGCCCAAGCTTGATGCGGGACAAGGTTCCATCCCCCAAGTCGGTCCCAAGGTGGCGGAGCAAAGAGCTCGGCACTCCGAAGTGGTGACATAGCACGGTTAATGCGGGCTGGCAGAGTAATGCCGAAGTCCCTGGCATGGGGTAATGAAGTGTTGACGAAGCCCCCCGTCCAGCCGAGGTGACGTGGTATGTCAGTACGCCGAATTGACGATACTGCCCAACCCGGATCATTTTCCTGTGCACAAAAAATAGTGCAAACCGGAAATAATAGTAATAATAATAAAAAAATCATTGCATAATAAATAATTTATGCAAAGTGAGTAATAAAAGAAATATGGCCTGGCGCCAAAGTCAATGTAGATGTAGGGCGTCGGCGTGATGCGGTAAAGGCGTGGCGAAGCCTGAATTCACAGGTCGGTCCAAGTTCTAGATGCGGCATTGGCCGGACTGTGTACGGAAACTGGCCGAACCGCCATGCGACCGTCGTTAATGCGGCCACCATTTAATAGACCCGTGCGCATATAATGGACAAACCAGAGTAATAATTCTTTGGAAAAAATGAACCCAAACAAACAAAAAGTACTAGGATTAATAGCACCTAGTTTATTTGTTGTAGCAATCCAAAGAAAGGTGATTCAAAAAATTGGACTCGATCCGTACACCCATTGCCTGATGGGCGATAAAGCGACGGTATGGCGATGCTGCCAAGGTTGGCTCGCCGAGGCAAAGCCCTCGGTCCAGCTAACGTGACGGAGCTGGTCGGCTAGTGACGCCGAAGTCTCCGGAGTAGGTTGATGAAGAGAGGGTGAAGCCCCCGGTCCAGCCGAGATGTCGAAGCCTCGATGTCAGCCGATGAGTCGAAGTAGGTCGGCGTGATGGACACCAGCTTGAAGAAGCAATAGTGCAGCCCTGCCGATGCAGGTCGTGACTCATGACGTGGTCGATGTCGGCTTGATGAAGTGACCATGCGGCGATGCCGGTATGCCCGCTCCGTGTAATCCATGGGGCGACGATGTTGGTGATGATTTATCCTTCGCGATGTCGGACTCTTGTTCGGCTTGCCGAGATGATGATCCGAAGAAGTTGCGTTCGGCTCGACGTGTCTAGCGCAGGTCGGCAGCCTTGAAGCAAATATTGCCGGACTGATTTGAGACCAGCATAATGATGAAGATGACCTCAGGGGAGGCTTAAAAATTTACGGGCACGTGTTTAAAAACAACGCACAATACCGTACAAGAGAATTCCTCTAAAAAGGTTGTCCAATATCACGTTCATAAAGAAACATGAATTCGGGTCGGATCCGTATTCGCGCAGAAAACAGATCCGAAAATTGATCCACTCATCGGAAGGTTCCCGAAGTTTGAACCGTCGGATCGAGCTGAAATTTGGAGGGGTGGTAGATGTGGGAATTCCACAGTATATGAACGGTTGGATCTTCCAAAGGACCTCCAAGCGGGGCTCTGGAGGCCACGCCCTAAACTCGTCCGGATTCCCGTCCAGATTTTACAGGGCTCCGGTATATCGTAGATTGTCGGAGATTCCTCCATCGGAACTCGACGAAATTTTGCATGGTTGTTGTAGACCCAATTCCGCACAATTCCACTGAAGGGATCGTCAAAGTGATGCTCTAAGAGGTGGTGGCAGCGGATACAAGTTCGCTGTTCGGAAAAAACAGCACGGTCGCCCGTGGGCAATGTTGACGTTGAGCCCCCGAGCTCCATGGGTGATTCCTCCATGATCTTGATAGAAATCGGAGTTGATGTTGATAAAGGCCCTCATCCAAACATGACAAATCGGAGATGGAGCACGGTCCTCGGTCGAGCCAAGGTGACCAGTCGAGCTGGTGACGAAGAAGCCGGTGTCGCAGTTGACCTACGGGCGAGCCATTGATCCTTTTGCCAATCACACAGCGGAACTCTCAATGAAAGCACCAATGTCGGTGTCAAAACCGGCGGATCTCGGGTAGGGGGTCCCGAACTGTGTGTCTAGGATCGATGGTAACAGAAGGCATGAGACACGATGTTTTACCCAGGTTCGGGCCCTCTTGATGGAGTTAAAACCCTACGTCCTGCTTGATTATTCTTGATAATATGAGTAGTACAAGAGTTGATCTACCACGAGATCAGAGAGGCTAAACCCTAGAAGGTAGCCTATGATATGATTGTTGTATATCTGATCTATCGACTAGCCTGGCCTCGGTTTATATAATGCACCAGAGGCCTAGGATAACAAGAGTCCTAGACGAATACGCCGGTGGGGAGGAGTCCTTGTCTTGATCACCAAGTCTTGTGGAATCTTCCATGTATGCGGAAGCTGTCCGAATTGGCCCATGAGTATATGGTCATGGGGGTCCTAGGCCCAATCTAACAGATCGGGAGACGACGTGGTGAGTACCCCCTAGTCCAGGACACCGTCAATCGTGCTACATCGCCATCGCTGTTCTACTTCTCACATCTCCTTCTGGTGAAGCTCACGCCGGACAATTACCTATCGTGGCGGGCTCAGGTGCTGCCTCTCCTCCGCAGCCACTACCTGGAGGGCTACGTCGACGGCTCCATCCCATGTCAGCCGCCGTATCATCCGGCTCATCATTTGTGGGTGGCCCAGGACCAGGCAATCCTCTCCGCCATCCAGTCGTCGCTGACCCCGAGCGTGTCATTGTTGGTCATGTTCGTCGCGACGTCTAAGGATGCTTGGTCGGCGCTTCACAGCAGCTTTGCCTCTCAGTCTCAGACGTGTGCTCACTCTATATGCACCGAGGTGGGGGAGACCAAGCTTGGTGGCCTCAGCATCACGGATTACTTCAACAAGATGACTGGTCTCGCAGACACATTGGCCTCGATTGGTCAGCCGCTTGGTGATGAAGACTTCACCACCCATGTACTCAACGGCTTGGATGATGACTATGATAACCTCATCGAGAATGTGCATGGTCGCGAGGCTCCACTGCCACCCCGCGAGCTCTACGCGCGCCTCCTTGGCCGCGAACAGCACATCAAGGCGCGCCGAGCCTCTCCAGGGTTTGTCTCCGCCAACGCCGCGACTTGCAGAAAGTCTCAAAAGCCGGCGCCGCTTGGTGGGAAAGTGGCGGCCTCGCCTTAGTCAGCTCCGCGGGGTGCGGCGCCCTCCATCACTGGTGGCAGCCGGCCCGTTGCTTCTTGTCCCTGCTGCGGTGCTCAACAGGCCTGCCAGCTGTGTGGCATTGAGCGTCACATTGCCTCCCGCTGTCATCGTCGCTTCAAGCAAGATTTTCTGGGCCTGGGCAACAATGGCAAAGGGAATGATAAGCAAGCTGCCGCCGCAGTGACGAGTCATGAGCATGGACGCACTCCATCCTACTCTATTGATCCTACATGGTATATGGACACCGGAGCTACCAATCACCACACCGGAGATATGGGCAAGCTCTCTACTCAGGAGCCATATCGTGGTCATGATCAGGTGCACACCGCCAGTGGAGCAGGTATGCGCATCTCACATGTTGGTCAGGCTTCTCTTCTTGCACACAATTTTCGCAAACTGCATCTTTCCAATGCCCTTCGAGTTCCCTCTGCTACGCGTAGTTTGTTGTCCATTCCTCAACTTACTCGTGATAATAATGTCTGTTGAATTTCACCCTTTTCATGACTTTATCAAGGATCGGGACACGAGGGTCGTTCTTCTTAGCGGTCGCCTACGCCATGGCCTATATGCACTTGACGCACCGCGCACACCTCCCATGCAGCTTTCTCCACATGTGTTCAGTGGTGTTCGTGTGTTGCCTACGCACTGGCATGCGCGCCTTGGTCACCCTGCAGCTCCTATAGTTCATCATGTGTTGCATCATCATGAACTACCAGTTGTGTCCAATAAAACTACTGAAACTATCTGTGATGCCTGTCAGCAGGGCAAGAGTCATCAACTTCAATTTTCAGAGTCTAGTCGTGTTGTGAAACATCCTCTTGAGCTTGTGTTTTCTGATGTGCGGGGTCATGCCCAAACATCTGTTAGTGGTCACAATTATTATGTCAGTATTATTGATGCTTATAGTTGGTTTACTTGGCTATATCTTATTAAGCGCAAGTCTGATGTGTTCGATGTTTTCATTCAGTTTCAAGCACACGTTGAGTGTCTCCTTAAGCATAAAATTATCCATGTTCAATCCGACTGGGGGTGAATACCACAACCTCAACTCATTTTTTTTAACAAACTTGGGATTTCGCATCGTGTGTCTTGCTCTCATATGTTGGGGAACGTAGTAATTTCAAAAATTTCCTACGCACACGCAAGATCATGGTGATGCACAGCAACGAGAGGGGAGAGTGTTGTCTACGTACCCACGCAGACCGACTGCGGAAGCGATCACACAACGTAGAGGAAGTAGTCGTACGTCTTCCCGATCCGACCGATCCAAGCACCGTTACTCCGGCACCTCCGAGTTCTTAGCACACGTACAGCTCGATGACGATCCCCGGGCTCCGATCCAGCAAAGCTTTGGGGAGGAGTTCCGCCAGCACGACGGCGTGGTGACGATCTTGATGTTCTACTGTCGCAGGGCTTCGCCTAAGCACCGCTACAATATGACCGAGGTGGAATATGGTGGCAGGGGGCACCGCACACGGCTAAGGAATGATCACGTGGATCAACTTGTGTCTATGGGGTGCCCCTTGCCTTAGTATATAAAGGACCAAAGGGGGGAGGCTGGCCGGCCAAGGCCATTGGTGCGGCCAGGATGGGAGTCCTACTAGGACTCCAAGTCCTAGTAGGAGTCCATCAAGAGGGGAGGAAGGGAGAAGGAAGTGGAGGAGTAGGAAAGGTGGCCGGCCCCCTTTTCCCTAGTCCAATTCGGTCTAGAGGGGAGGGGGGGCGCAGCAGCCTTTTTCCTCTTCCCACTAAAGCCCATCAAGGCCCATTACTTCTCCCGTAACTACCCGGTACTCCGAAAAATACCCGAATCACTCGGAACCTTTCCGATGTCCGAATATAGTCGTCCAATATATCGATCTTTACGTCTCGACCATTTCGAGACTCCTCGTCATGTCCCCGATCTCATCCGGGACTCCGAACTCCTTCGGTACATCAAAACTCATAAACTCATAATATAACTGTCATCGAAACCTTAAGCGTGCGGACCCTACGGTTCGAGAACAATGTAGACATGACTGAGACACTTCTCCGGTCAATAATAGAGGGACCTGGATGCCCATACTGGCTCCTACATATTCTACGAAGATCTTTATCGGTCAGACCGCATAACAACATACGTTGTTCCCTTTGTCATCGGTATGCTTACTTGCCCGAGATTCGATCGTCGGTATCCAATACCTAGTTCAATCTCGTTACCGCAAGTCTCTTTACTCGTTCTGTAATACATCATCTCGCAACTAACTCATTAGTTGCAATGCTTGCAAGGCTTATGTGATGTGCATTACGAGAGGGCCCAGAGATACCTCTCCGACAATCGGAGTGACAAATCCTAATCTCGAAATACGCCAACCCAACATGTACCTTTGGAGACACCTGTAATGCTCCTTTATAATCACCCAGTTACGTTGTGACGTTTGGTAGCACCCAAAGTGTTCCTCCGGCAAACGGGAGTTGCATAATCTCATAGTCATAGGAACATGTATAAGTCATGAAGAAAGCAATAGCAACATACTAAACGATCGGGTGCTAAGCTAACGGAATGGGTCATGTCAATCAGATCATTCAACTAATGATGTGACCTCGTTAATCAAATAACAACTCTTTGTCTATGGTTAGGAAACATAACCATCTTTGATAACGAGCTAGTCAAGTAGAGGCATACTAGTGACACTCTGTTTGTCTATGTATTCATACATGTATTATGTTTTCGGTTAATACAATTCTAGCATGAACAATAAACATTTATCATGAAATAAGGAAATAAATAATAACTTTATTATTGCCTCTAGGGCATATTTCCTTCAGTCTCCCACTTGCACTAGAGTCAATAATCTAGATCACATCACCATGTGATTAACATCGATAGTTCACATCATCATGTGATTAACACCCATAGTTCACATCGCCATGTGACCAACACCCAAAGGGTTTACTAGATTCAGTAATCTAGTTCACATCGCTATGTGATTAACACCCAAGGAGTACTAAGGTGTGATCATGTTTTGCTTGTGAGAGAATCTTAGTCAACGGGTCTGCCACATTCAGATCCGCATGTATTTTGCAAATTTCTATGTCAACAATGCTCTGCATGGAGCTACTCTAGCTAATTGCTCCCACTTTCAATATGTATCTAGACCGAGACTTAGAGTCATCTAGATTAGTGTCAAAACTTGCATCGGCGTAACCCTTTACGACGAACCTTTTTTCACTTCATAATCGAGAAACATATCCTATTCCACTAAGGATAATTCTGACCGCTGTCCAGTGATCTACTCCTAGATCACTATGTACTCCCTTGCCAACTCAGTGGTAGGGCATACAATAGATCTGGTATACAGCATGGCATACTTTATAGAACCTATGGACTGAAGGCCATAGGGAATGACTTTCATTCTCTTTCTATTTTCTGTTGGTCGGGCTTTGAGTCTTACTCAACTTCACACCTTGTAACACAGGCAAGAACTCTTTCTTTGACTTGTTTCCATTTGAAAACTACTTCAAAAAAATCTTGTCAAGGTATGTACTCGATTGAAAAAACTTATCAAGCGTCTTTGATCTATCTCTATAGATCTTGAACTTCAATATGTAAGCCAGCTTCACCCGAAGTCTTTCTTTGAAAAAACTCCTTTCAAACACTCCTTTTATGGCTTTGCAGAATAATTCACATTATTTCCGATCAACCAATATGTTCATTCACATATTTATCAGGAAAATGTGTGTAGTGCTCCACTCACTTTCTTGTAAATACCAGGCTTCACCGCAAGTCTGTATAAAACTATATGCTTTGATCAACTTATCAAAGCGTATATTCCAACTCCGAGATGCTTGCACCAGTCCATAGATGGATCGCTGGAGCTTGCACATTTTGTTAACACCTTTAGGATCGACAAAACCTTCTGGTTGCATCATATACAACTCTTCTTTAATAATTCCTTTGAGGAATGCAGTTTTGTTCATCCATTTGCCAGATTTCATAAAATGCGGCAATTTTTAACATGATTCGGACAGACTTAAGCATAGATACGACTGAGAAACTATCATCGTAGTCAACACCTTGAACTTGTCGAAAACCTTTTGCGACAATTCTAGCTTTGTAGATAGTAACACTACTATCAGCGTCTGTCTTCCTCTTGAAGATCCATTTAATCTCAATTGCTTGCCGATCATCGGGCAAGTCAACCAAAGTCCATACTTTGTTCTCATACATGGATCCCATCTCAGATTTCATGGCTTCAAGCCACTTTTGCGGAATCTGGGTCTCACCATCGCTTCTTCATAGTTCGTAAGGTTCATCATGGATCTAGTAGCATGACTTCCAGAACAGGATTACCGTACCACTCTGGTGCGGATCTTACTCTGGTGATCTACGAGGTTCAGTAGTAACTTGATCTTGAAGTTTCATGATCATCATCATTAGCTTCCTCACTAATTGGTGTAGGTGTCACAGAAACAGATTTCTGCGATGAACTACTTTTTTTCCAATAGAGGAGCAGGTACAGTTACCTCATCAAGTTCTACTTTCCTCCCACTCACTTCTTTCGAGAGAAACTCCTTCTCTAGAAAGGATCCAATTCCTTAGCAATGAATCTTGCCTTCGGATCTGTGATAGAAGGTGTACCCAACAGTCTCCTTTGGGTATCTATGAAAGAATTTCTCCGATTTGGGTTTCGAGCTTATCAGGATGAAACGTTTTCACATAAGCATCGCAACCCAAACTTTAAGAAACGACAGCTTAGGTTTCTTGCAAACCATAGTTCATACGTGTCGTCTCAACGGATTTAGATGGTGCCCTATTTAAACGTGAATGCAGCTGTCTCTTAATGCATAACCCAAAACGATAGTGGTAGATCGGTAAGAGACATCATAGATCGCACCATATCTAATAAAGTACGGTTGACGTTCCGGACACACCATTACATTGTGGTGTTTCCAGGTGGCGTGAGTAGTGAAACTATTTCACATTGTTTTAACTGAAGCCAAACTCATAACTCAAATACTCTTCTCCTACGATCAGATCGTAGAAACTTTATTTTCTTGTTACGATGCTTTTTCACTTCACTCTGAAATTCTTTGAACTTTTCAAATGTTTCAGACTTATGTTTCATCAAGTAGATATACTCATATCTGCTCAAATCATCTATGAAGATCAGAAAATAATGATACCTGTCGCGAGCCTCAATATTCATCGGACCACATACATCAGTATGTATGATTTCCAACAAATCTGTTGCTCGCTCCATTGTTCCGAAGAACAGAGTCTTTGTCATCTTGCCCATGAGGCATGGTTCGCAAGCATCAACTGATTCATAATCAAGTGATTCCAAAATCCCATCAGCATGGAGTTTCTTCATGCGCTTTACACCAATATGACCTAAACGGCAGTGCCACAAATAAGTTGCACTATCATTATTAACTTTGCATCTTTTGGTTTCAATATTATGATTATGTGTATCACTACAATCGAGATCCAACGAACTATTTTCATTGGGTGTGTAACCATATAAGGTTTTATTCATGTGAACAGAACAACAATTTATTCTCTTACTTAAATGAATAACCGTATTACAATAAACATGATCAAATCATATTCATGCTCAACACAAACACCAAATAACACTTATTTAGGTTCAACACTAATCCCGAAATTATAGGGAGTGTGCGATGATGATCATATCAATCTTGGAACCACTTCCAACACACATCGTCACTTCACCCTTAACTAGTCTCTGTTTATTTTGCAACTCCCGTTTCGAGTTACTAATCTTAGCAACTGAACTAGTATCAAATACTAAGGGTTTGCTATAAACACTAGTAAAGTACACATCAATAACATGTATATCAAATATACTTATGTTCACTTTGCCATCCTTCTTATCCGCCAATCACTTGGGGTAGATCCGCTTCCAGTGACCAGTCCCTTTGCAGTAGAAGCACTTAGTCTCAGCTTAGGACCAGATTGGGACTTCTTCACTTGAGCAGCAACTCGCTTGCCGTTCTTCTTGAAGTTCCCCTTCCTCCCTCTGCCCTTTTCTTGAAACTAGTGGTCTTGTCAACCATCAACATTTGATGTTTTTCTTGATTTCTACCTTCGTCGATTTCAGCATCACGAAGAGCTTGGGAGTTCGTTTCCGTTATCCCTTGCATATTATAGTTCATCACGAAGTTCTACTAACTTGGTGATGGTGACTAGAGAATTCTGTCAATCACTATCTTATCTGGAAGATTAACTCCCACTTGATTCAAGCGATTGTAGTACCCAGACAATCTGAGCACATGCTCACTAGTTGAGCGATTCTCCTCCATCTTTTAGCTATAGAACTTGTTGGAGATTTCATATCTCTCAACTCGGGTATTTGCTTGAAATATTAACTTCAACTCCTGGAACATCTCATATGGTCCATGACGTTCAAAACGTCTTTGAAGTCCCGATTCTAAGCCATTAAGCATGGTGCACTAAACTATCAAGTAGTCATCAATTGAGCTAGCCAACGTTCATAACGCTGTCATCTGCTCCTGCAATAGGTCTGTCACCTAGCGGTGCATCAAGGACATAATTCTTGTGCAGCAATGAGGATAAACCTCAGATCACGGATCCAATCCGCATCATTGCTAACTAACATCTCAAACACAATTTTCTCTAGGAACATATCAAAATAAACATATGAAAACAACAACGCGAGCTATTGATCTACAACATAATTTGCAAAGTACTACTAGGACTAAGTTCATAATAAATTTAAAGTTCAATTAATCATATTACTTAAGAACTCCCACTTAGATAGATATCCCTCTAATCATCTAAGTGATCACGTGATCCAAATCAACTAAACCATGTCCGATCATCACGTGAGATGGAGTAGTTTCATTGGTGAACATCACTATGTTGATCATATCTACTATATGATTCACTGCTCGACCTTTCGGTCTCCGTGTTCCGAGGCCATATCTGTATATGCTTGGCTCGTCAAGTATAACCTGAGTATTCCGCGTGTGCAACTGTTTTGCACCCGTTGTATTTGAACGTAGAGCCTATCACACCCGATCATCACGTGGTGTCTCAGCACGAAGAACTTTCGCAACGGTGCATACTCAGGGAGAACACTTCTTGATAATTAGTGAGAGATCATCTTAAAATGCTACCGTCAAACTAAGCAAAATAAGATGTATAAAAGATAAACATCATATGCAATCAAAATATGTGACATGATATGGCCATCATCATCTTGCGCCTTTGATCTCCATCTCCAAAGTACTGTCATGATCTCTATCGTCACCGGCATGACACCATGATCTCCATCATCTTGATCTATATCAATGTGTCGTCACACGGTCGTCTCGCCAACTATTGCTCTTGCAACTATTGCTATCGCATAGCGATAAAGTAAAGCAATTATTTGGCGCTTGCATCTTATGCAATATAGAGAGACAACCATAAGGCTTTTGCCAGTTGCCGATAACTTTAACAAAACATGATCATCTCATACAACAACTTATATCTCATCACGTTTTGACCATATCACATCACAACATGCCCTGCAAAAACAAGTTAGACGTCCTCTACTTTGTTGTTGCAAGTTTTACGTGGCTGCTACGGGCTTAAGAAGAACCAATCTCACCTACGCATCAAAACCACAACGATAGTTTGTCAAATAGACTCCGTTTTAACCTTCGCAAGGACCGGGCGTAGCCACACTCAGGTTCAACTAAAGTTTGAGAAACAGTCACCGCAAGTCACCTATGTGCAAAGCACGTCGGGGAAACTGGTCTCGCGTAAGCGTACGCGTAATGTCGTCCGGGCCGCTTCATCCAACAATACCGCCGAACCAAAGTATGACATGCTGGTAGGCAGTATGACTTATATCGCCCACAACTCACTTGTGTTCTACTCGTGCATATAACATCAACCATAAAACCTAGGCTGATACCACTGTTGGGAACGTAGTAATTTCAAAAATTTCCTACGCACACGCAAGATCATGGTGATGCACAGCAACGAGAGGGGAGAGTGTTGTCTACGTACCCACGCAGACCGACTGCGGAAGCGATCACACAACGTAGAGGAAGTAGTCGTACGTCTTCCCGATCCGACCGATCCAAGCACCGTTACTCCGGCACCTCCGAGTTCTTAGCACACGTACAGCTCGATGACGATCCCCGGGCTCCGATCCAGCAAAGCTTTGGGGAGGAGTTCCGCCAGCACGACGGCGTGGTGACGATCTTGATGTTCTACTGTCGCAGGGCTTCGCCTAAGCACCGCTACAATATGACCGAGGTGGAATATGGTGGCAGGGGGCACCGCACACGGCTAAGGAATGATCACGTGGATCAACTTGTGTCTATGGGGTGCCCCTTGCCTTAGTATATAAAGGATGGAGGAGGAGGAGGCCGGCCAAGGCCATTGGTGCGGCCAGGATGGGAGTCCTACTAGGACTCCAAGTCCTAGTAGGAGTCCATCAAGAGGGGAGGAAGGGAGAAGGAAGTGGAGGAGTAGGAAAGGTGGCCGGCCCCCTTTTCCCTAGTCCAATTCGGTCTAGAGGGGAGGGGGGGCGCAGCAGCCTTTTTCCTCTTCCCACTAAAGCCCATCAAGGCCCATTACTTCTCCCGTAACTACCCGGTACTCCGAAAAATACCCGAATCACTCGGAACCTTTCCGATGTCCGAATATAGTCGTCCAATATATCGATCTTTACGTCTCGACCATTTCGAGACTCCTCGTCATGTCCCCGATCTCATCCGGGACTCCGAACTCCTTCGGTACATCAAAACTCATAAACTCATAATATAACTGTCATCGAAACCTTAAGCGTGCGGACCCTACGTTCGAGAACAATGTAGACATGACCGAGACACGTCTCCGGTCAATAACCAATAGCGGGACCTGGATGCCCATATTGGCTCCTACATATTCTACGAAGATCTTTATCGGTCAGACCGCATAACAACATACGTTGTTCCCTTTGTCATCGGTATGTTACTTGCCCGAGATTCGATCGTCGGTATCCAATACCTAGTTCAATCTCGTTACCGGAAGTCTCTTTACTCGTTCCGTAATACATCATCTCACAACTAACTCATTAGTTGCAATGCTTGCAAGGCTTATGTGATGTGCATTACCGATAGGGCCCCAGAGATATCTCTCCGATAATCGGAGTGACAAATCCTAATCTCGAAATACGCCAACCCAACATCTACCTTTGGAGACACCTGTAATGCTCCTTTATAATCACCCAGTTACGTTGTGACGTTTGGTAGCACCCAAAGTGTTCCTCCGGCAAACGGGAGTTGCATAATCTCATAGTCATAGGAAACATGTATAAGTCATGAAGAAAGCAATAGCAACATACTAAACGATCGGGTGCTAAGCTAATGGAATGGGTCATGTCAATCAGATCATTCAACTAATGATGTGACCTCGTTAATCAAATAACAACTCTTTGTCTATGGTTAGGAAACATAACCATCTTTGATTAACGAGCTAGTCAAGTAGAGGCATACTAGTGACACTCTGTTTGTCTATGTATTCACACATGTATTATGTTTCCGGTTAATACAATTCTAGCATGAATAATAAACATTTATCATGAAATAAGGAAATAAATAATAACTTTATTATTGCCTCTAGGGCATATTTCCTTCAGTATACTCATCAGCAGAATGGAACTGCCGAACGTAAGCATCGTCATCTTGTAGAAACTAGCCTAACTTTGCTAGCTCATGCATCCATTTCGTTTCAGTTCTGGAGTGATGCTTTCTCCATGGCCTATTTTTTGATAAATAGGCTCCCCTCACGACTTCTGAAGATGCAAACTCCGCTTGAACTCTTGCTCAATGAAATTCCACACTACACATTCTTCAAGGTGTTTGGGTGTGCATGTTGGCCTCACTTACGTCCCTATAACAAGCGTAAGCTAGAGTTTCGGTCTAAGAAGTGTGTTTTTCTCGGGTATAGTTCTCTTCACAAAGGGTACAAGTGCCTCCATGTTCCTACAAATCGCGTCTACATTTCTCGTGACGTTGTGTTTTTGATGAAAATGTGTTTCCCTTTCGTGCACTTCCGACAAACTCTACCACTCTCACGCCACCGGTGCATATGTCTATACCTTCGCGTGATCAATTTGTGGATGTTGCATATGCCCCTGCGTTGCTCCCTAATCATGCTGCATGTATTGGACGCGGTGCACGCCTTGAGCTCCTTGAGGAACAAGCGCCGGATGACGCTCGTGATCGGGACGTCTCCCACGTGCATGGCCCATGCATTCCGGGTGGCACCCGCCAACACGCCCCTGCTTCGCCCGGGACGCGGGAGCCAGCCTCACCCGCCCCGACACTGGCTTCGCCCGACCCACCACCTGCCGCTGCTTTGCCCGGGGCACGGGCGTCGGCCTCCCCCGCCCCGACGCTGGCTTCGCCCGGCCGCCAACGGCGGTCCCGCTCGCCCCGACATTGGTCTCACCTGGCCCGCGGACTCCGGCGTCGCCCGGCCTGGCGGCCACTCCGACTGGGCCAGCTGCAGCTTCGCCCGGCCCAGCAACCCCGGCGGACCTCGCTTTGACCTCTGAAGGGCTGCCGCACTCGACGCACCGTCGCCCGTTTCTCTAACGCCAGGGAGTCCTGGTGAGAGCTCGTCGGGTGTCTCGACCTCATCACCGTCGCCTGTCACTTTGGAGTTGCCAGCACAACCTGCTGTCACCTTGCATCCTCGCACACGGAGTCAATCTGGCATTTTTCGTCTGAAGGAACGCAAAGATGGGACTGTCGCATGGCTTGATGCTTGCATGACTCATATTGCTGCTGATCCCACTGCAGAACCTCGTCACTTTCAGGCTGCGCTCAGTATTCCTCATTGGCGTGCTGCAATGGAACATGAGTTTCGGGCTCTACAAAAAAATGATACTTGGCAACTTGTTCCTCCAGTGTCTAGCGTCAACGTCATTGATTCAAAGTGGGTTTTTAAAGTCAAGAGACATGCTGATGGTTCTATAGAACGCTACAAAGCACGGCTAGTCGCCAAGGGCTTCAAACAGAGGTATGGTCTTGATTATGAAGACACGTTCAGTCCCGTCATCAAGCCTACTACTATTTGTTTGCTGCTGCCTCTTGCTGTCACTCAAGGATGGTTCCTTCGTGAGCTTGATGTGCAGAACGGTTTCCTACATGGAATTCTGGAGGAGGAGGTTTATATGCATCAGCCACCTGGTTTTGTTGATCCGACACATCCTCATCATCTCTGTCGCCTGTTTAAGGCACTGTATGGACTCAAACAAGCTCCTCGTGCATGGCATGCCCGCCTTGGCTCTATTCTTCGAGCTCTTGGGTTTAATCCCTCCACCGCGGACACGTCGTTGTTTCTCCTTCAGCGTCCTGAGGTTACGATGTATCTCTTTGTTTATGTCGATGATATCATTCTCATCAGTTCCTCTGATGCTGCTGCTGGTCGTCTTGTGACTGCATTGAGTGGTGATTTTGCTGTCAAAGACCTACGTGCTCTGCATTTTTCCTCGGTCTGGAGGTTTCACGGTCTTTTGCTGGGTTGACTCTTACTCAGAAGAAGTATTCCTTGGACTTGTTACGTCGGGCTGGCATGCTTAAGTGCAAACATGCTATCACTCCAATGTCTACCACTGATTGGTTGTCTGCTCTTGATGGAGAATCTCTTTCACCTGATGATGCTACTGAGTATCGCAGTCTCGTTGGTGGTCTGCAATATCTTACTATTACCAGGCCTGATATCTCCTATGCAGTTAACCGTGTGTGTCAGTACCTTCATGCACCCAGGACATCTCATTGGTCAGCCGTGAAGCGTATTTTGCGATGCATCTACCTTACTGCCTCCTATGGTTTGCTTCTTCAGCCTGCACCGTCTGGTGAACTCTCCGCTTTCTCAGATCCATATTGGGCTGGTAATCCTGATGACAGGCGATCCACGGGGGGTTATGCGGTATTCCTGGGTTCTAACTTGATCGCCTGGAATGCTCGCAAGCAAGCAACGGTGTCTCGCAGTAGTACTGAGGCTGAGTACAAAGCGGTTGCTGATGCGACTGCTGAGATCATATGGGTACAGCCTCTTTTGAGGGAACTGAGAGTTTCTCCAGCCTGTCCTCTAGTTTTGTGGTGTGATAACATCGGTGCTACATATCTCTCATCTAATCCGGTGTTCCATGCTCGGACGAAGCACATTGAGGTTGACTATCATTTTGTTCGGGAATGTGTTGCATAGAAGCTACTTTGTATCAAGTTCATCTCGTCAAAGGATCAACTTGCTGACATCTTCACAAAGCCTCTTCCACAACTACAGTTTGTAGGCTGTAGCCGCAATCTTAACTTGCTTTGTACTTCAGGCCATAGTTAAGATTGAGGGAAGGTGTTAGACTGTATATATACGTAGCCTCTGTATACCTGTTGTAACATTGTATTGTACCTCATGGTACCTCTATATAATGAGATAGCCACACCCCGTTTAGGGTGTTGAGAAGTTTCCCAAACATATGTTTTACGGTACTTCCACGTATGATATTATAATCTAATGATGACTGTGGTTCCCTGTTAATCTACTTCCATGGTGAGATGAATGGTTACAGGAACAGCTTGAACTTTCAAAATCATAATTGTGCCTCTGGTCGAGAATCACGGCGAGTGCGAGGACGAACGCCTGGTCGACGTCCGGGATGATATTGACATGGTACGTGTACTCTCCTTTCATGACGCTCGAGATGTTGCTCGCCTCCTTGCCGATCCACGCAACATCTTCCCCGCCGCCGCCGCGGGAGATGGTCATCGTTCCTTTGTGGTAGCTGTCGTGGATGATGTAGTCCAGGT
The DNA here is from genome assembly GCF_003073215.2 of Triticum urartu. Lineage (NCBI taxonomy): Eukaryota > Viridiplantae > Streptophyta > Magnoliopsida > Poales > Poaceae > Triticum > Triticum urartu. Next base: position 607,058,353 of record NC_053026.1, on the reverse strand, counting down.
CGATGGAGGAATTGCCCTCGACGAACACGTGGACAAGGATCCCCATCTCCCAAACCTGCGCCTTGTCAACGGCGATGAAGAGCCGCTTGCTCCGGCTCGTGCCCCCGCCCCTGATCGCCTTCCACCAGCGCCGGCTTGTGCCGACCTCCTCGACGGTGATGACGGGGGGGGGGCTTGAGTCGGCGTCGAGTAGGACGAGGGCACGTAGGCTGCGGTAGCCCAGCTCGACGGTCTCCACCTCCATCATGGCCTCGCCCGTGAAGGAGTTCCTGACGTCCAACACGGCGCCCCTCCAGGTGTACGATTTGGTCACCGTGAACGACGTCGGGTGCGACACGTGGAACTTCCCGTCCACCATCGCCGACGTCTCCAACAGCCACGACATCTCCCACTGCTCGTGGATCGAGGAGGATGATATTTTGGGGAAATAATCCAAAACAAACCTTCAATTTGTAGGTGAAAGGTAAATCTAACCCCGAACTCTCAATCCCTGATATCAGCACACCAAACTCTCTAATCCCGGTCTATTTTAAACCTTGACAGAACATAGCCGGGATTCGCTGAATTGGGCCGGCCCAGTAGCGCAGTTGCTCGCGCGCGCGCACTAATCTGGTTTTTTCTTAGTTTCTTCCTTTTTCATTTACATTTCTTTTTTCATTTTTACACATGTCTAATTTTTCTCAGTACCCAATGTACATTTTTAACGCACACATTAAATTTTTTGGATAAACTTTTGATATTTTATAATATATTATGTACATTTATAAATTACAAGTTTTCAAAACTTTTTGAATAAATTGGTAATATTTTTTTCAACTACATGTTTTACATTTACTTTATGAGGATAAACATTTTATAAAACTACACAACACTCTTTTACGTGGTTCAACATTTTTAAATTTGCATACACATTTTTCAAGGGCATGCCACATATATTCTGTTAAGGTTTTGACACATTTTTTTACATCATGCAAACATTTTTTACATTGTAAAAACATTTTTTCGAACTCGTGATCATTCTTGAAATGTTAAATTTTGTTGTATAAAACATTTTTTAAATCACACAAATAGTATTATACATTGTATAAACATTTGGATTGGCCCATACATTTTTTAAAACTTGTGATATTTTTTAGATGTCACAAAATATTTTCAGGTTTCAGAAAATGTTTATGTATCAAAATGTGTCTGCATTTTAAAATTTTATTCAGGTTGCAGAAAAATTTATGTTTCAAAAAGTGTTTGCACTTTAAAGTTTTGTTCAGGTTTCAAAAAATGTTTATAAATGTGTTCGCTTTTTCAAAGTTGTTGGTTTTTAAAAATATTTGAAATTATCAAAAAGTTCTTGCACGTTATAATATGTTCAAAGATTTCATGAATAATTACATTTTCAATAATTGTTTGCCCCTAAAAAATGTTTACGAAGTTCGGCGCTTTGGTTCCAAATCAGCGGTGTAATTTGGTACCTTACGAGGTCCCTTAAAATCCTTGGGCAGTCTCACATTACGCAAAGCGGGGGTTAGACACGGCACCCCTAAGGAACTGAACATCACTCCTGGCTCCACGGAGGCCGTGGGGTGAACCGGAGTATGCTGTCGTGCTCCATGTCGAGCCGCCAACTCGGCCTCCCGACGTGCGTGGCCATGGTCCACAACATCTTGCGCATTAGCGCCTCCCCCGGCCGGGTTGTTCCCTCGTGATGAATTTCGGCGACGTTAACTACTGGACACGGACGGTTCGTCCCCCACGTGTCTGTTATAACTCCGGCTTGGACGAGGAGTGGAATGAATCCTCTCACGACTGTGTGAATATGCCTGCTATTGATTTAGTGTTGTTTGAAGGAGATCCCTGGCCCGGCGTGCTTCCACTGCAACTGGTGACTCGCCGTCGGTTGGGAGGGCCGCCAGGCGTGAAGCGATGGCCACAATGTTGTCCAACGGGTTGGAATAATGCCCGGGCGGTGTTGGTACATACTGTGGCACAACGTTGTTCTGGCGAGGCGGGTCCGTCGTGCGCGTTTGAACCGGCGCTCCTGTTCCCGGCGCCCCTGCCCGGTTTAGTGTGGGTTGGCTACCAGCTCCTGCTCCTAGTGTGTTGAAGAGATTCTGCGGCTCATAAACCGACGGGAGACGTGATCGATACTTTCTTCTCATGACTTCCTCTAAAGCATTCTGATCCAGTCTAATCTGGTAGGCCTGTGCTTCCAATTCAGCCCGCTCTGTAACCATCCTAGCATTCTCTATTGCCAGATCTGCTTTAGCCTGGGCTATTTGATCTTTCACCTTTGCAATCTCCGCATTGTGCTGATCCCTGGCTGCTGCATCCACCTCCGCGTCCATCAACGTTGCCAAAGCGTCGAACAAATCAGACAGGACTTGGGCCGGAGGCGGTGCCGAGCTTCCTGCCCCTGCTGGTGTGGCCGTTGTTGAACCGGAGAACATTGCTGCGGCGGTAGATGAATGAGGCGCCGATTGTGTGCCGGCCATGAAGATGGCAGCCCAGTTTGGTGGATCGGGGGAATCCGGAATACTGTTTCCCTCGGATCCTCACTCAATCCGGCCGTCCTGCAACTAGTGAAGTGATTCGGTCTCTCCAAAAGACTTGTCATCAGAACAGACCATGGCCTCTCCATCGGACACCGATCCGTCCTCGTACCTCGATCCATGGATGACACCCACGAAAACATGCCTTGCCTCGGGCTGAACCGGCGAAGAACTTGCACGCCGAGCCGTTTCGATGATGTCGGTGTAGATGTCCGGCTCAGGGGCCAGTTCGCCGATCTTGCCGATGAAGACTTGAATCCCACCAAAGGGGACCTGGTACCCGTATTCGATTGAATCGGCCTCGGGACCCCATCCTGCGTTGTCGATGTAGAGCTTGCCGCGACGACTCTTCGTCATCCGGCCCACAGCGTATCCCTTAAGTCCATCGAAGCTGCCCTTTAAGAACTCAAAACCATCGTGCGATAGACCCGCGGTGGGTGCCAACTGTCTGGGTTTGTCATGGCAGATGTCCTTGTGAAAGGACTTAGTCGTGGAGCCATCGCTACGGGTTAGCTTTAAGGGGTTAAACCGGACAAGGGGACACGGGGAATTTTATACTAGTTCGGCCCCTTCGAGGAATGTAAAAACCTACGTCTAGTTGTGATTGGTATTGCTAGGGTTTCGAAGGCCAGGGAGCGAATCCGCTTTGTCAGGCTCTCGAGTTGTTGTCTCTCCCTAAACCGCTGCCGGGTCATCCCTTTATATACATAGGTTAACGCCCGCCGGTTTACGGAGTCCCGAAGCCGGATCATAAACGTATCCAGCTCGGTCTCTATCCTTCCTATCTTACAATACAAATTACATGACTAAGCCGGTTTACATTTACAGGCTTTAACTCGCCTTCGGGCCTTGGGCCTCCATGAAGCGTCATCATCCTTGTATCTTTATGGGCTTCTAATCTTCAAGGAGTCAACCCGGCTACATAAGGCCGGTTTACCTCCAGTAATAATATCCCCAACAGTTTCTGATTAAATATTTCGGGCCTCTGACTATGCCAGTCATAGTCATCTGGTGTAGTGGCTACTAGGTCCCAAGTTCGACTCCACAGCTTGTTTTTTTGTTTTGGAATTATTACATCGCAGTTAAGAAAAAAAATATTTTTTTACGTGGTGTGTTAGGGAAAAAAATAACTACATGTCTGGTGGGAGGCGCAGTCAAATCCACTCCCAATAATCCGAAACATTTTCTAAATACATTATTTATGAAATAATTTATGAAATTCCAAAAACTGTATTAAAAAATGTGACACAATTTTGAAAATACAAAATATTTTTCATAGCATGTGAAAAACTGTTGGAATTCTGAACATTTTTTGATAAATATGATTTTTTTTAAACCACGAACAGTTTTTTAAAATGCTAATAGAGTTGATTTTGTGCGAAACACGAAATTCCAAACAGTTTTTAAAAACAGAAAACGAATTGAGTTTGTGCGAAAAATAGAAAACAGAAACATTTTTAACTTTTGAACAATTTTATAGACGTGCGAACATTTTTTTAAACCTCATGAATTCTTGTTGTTTTATAGTGGGCGGTCCAAATTCTAGTCCGTGAGAGTAGCTGGAATCCCGGCCGGGATTGTAGTCTTCCCAGCATGCCAAACAGGTCTAGGGTCCAAAATAGACCGGGATTACAAGTTCAGAGTGCCAATTTCCGGGATTCAAAGTTCAGAGTTTGATTTAGCTTTCGTCTACAATTTCAAGGTTTATTTTGGACTTTTTCTTTAGTTTGGGTGCAGAACCGATGAGCTATGGCATGTATACATGCCGTCCTCAAGAATCACCTTTTCCTTGTTGTACAAGACATTTTTTGGGAGGTTGTCGTACAAGAAAGAATTGAGGTGTTTGGTTCTTGTCAAATTCGTGCGTACGTAATCTGATTATTAGAACTGCTACCCAAAAAACGGTTTATTTGCCTCGTCGCAACATAGAAAGAAAAATACGTATGTTTGGCTCCCAAGTTTAGCTGTCTAGAAGACATTGTTTGACAACAGTTCCTACAATTTAACTCCCAAGTTGTTCATTTTTTCAGATAGCAAACCGCTCATGCCAAGCGGTAATCTGGTTAGTGACGAAAAGTACAGGACTATTAGATCGGACATGACCATTGCGATACTTACATGAGAGTAAAAAATGTAGGGCCGGTCATTAAACTTTGTTGTGACAGTCATATTTTAGTCCTCTAACTTCCAAATTTGTTCCAACTATTTCTTTTTTTTGGCGAAATAAACGCTATATTATTGATAATTCAGAAGCATCAAAGAACCCTAAAAGTAATAAAATTATAACTAGGTCCTAGATGAAGGCGTGCCATCGCCGCCACTGCTCCTCCGCTGGAGAAAGCACCCTCGTCATGACAACCATGGCAACTGGGAAATCTTCGATCTTCGCCCACGAAGGACCAGAACGCGGGATCAATAGTGTAGATGAGGGGAGGAATGAGAGAATGCACCTTAGGTGCTCTCGAGTGTATTACTCGGGCTACTATAGCCAGGTTACAGAGGGGCGCCGAGCGCAGTTACATGAGGCGCGAGGTGCGCGAGGTGGTGCTACAACGTGGGCATGCACTAGTACGTGCATGAGTGCTAGACTAGAGAAGTTACAGTCAACACCCCGCCGCAGTCTGAGCATCGGGTGGCCGGATGCACAGGCTGGACCGGAATTCTTCGAACGCCGGCGTCGGGAGGCCCTTCGTCAGGACGTCGGCGAACTGCTGCGTGGTCGGGCCATGAAGAACGCGCAGTTGGCCCACAGCAACCTTCTCGCGGACGAAATGGATGTCGAGCTCGATGTGTTTGGTGCGCCGGTGATGCACCGGGTTGGCAGCCATGTACACAGAGGAGATATTGTCGCAGTAGGTCACCGTGGCCGTGGGCAGAGGCACGCGCAGTTCACCGAGAAGTTGGCGCAGCCAGCAGCATTCTGCAACGGCATTGGCGACGGCGCGGTACTCCGCCTCCGCACTGGAGCGGAAGACGGTTGGTTGGCGCTTCGACGACCAGGAGACGAGCGAGTTGCCGAGGAAGACGGCGTAGCCAGACATGGAGCGGCGCGTATCGGGGCACCTGGCCCAGTCGGCGTCAGAGTAGGCCACCAGGTCGAGCGAGGTAGAGCGGTGCGGGTGGAGCCCGTGCGTCGACGTGCCGCGCATGTAGCGCAGGATCCGTTTGACGAGAGAGTGGTGCTGCTCGCGCGGGTCGTGCATGAAGAGGCAAGCTTGC
>NC_053026.1:607039817-607051591 GCF_003073215.2 Triticum urartu | reverse complement strand
GCATCTGTTATAGGAAACAAGTAGAACTCGACAGTTCCTGTTTCAAGAAGATCACAGCTGTAAAACTGTGTATAAGCAATAGTTTATGAACAACATATATAACAGAAAACAGCTCGTACCATAAGTTTCCCGACACAGTTGGACCTGTTCAATGAGTGCAGCAGCGGCACACATATCCCACATGGCCTTCCACCATTGAAACGCCCCACAAGGACCTCAAGACGATCAATAAAGTGTACGAACTTGTGGATGTCGATCCAGTCAACTTCAGTGCCATTAGTAACAGCCGAGTTATTACAGAGTAACAAACAAGCAGACTGCTTAACTCTGAAAAAACCTACACGTGCCACTAATTATAAGAAAATATTAGTTAGAAGTAGCATCTTCGTGAGAGATTCGTTGCTACTTATAAAGTTAAATTGTGATTAGTTAGATAGAATAGGTGGATTAAGAAGTAATCGAGGCAACAAGCAAGAACCAGATACAAAACTAACATGGACGAACAATTGGAACGACGTCGGGGTGGAAGATCGCAGTGAAGATGAGACCAGGTTCTGCTATTTCCATCAACATTCGTGCGCCAACTTTCAGTCCGTAACACTTGAGAAAGTTTATCCAAGTTCGGCCATAAAAAACGCAGCGATCTTCTTGGTTCATGAACCCAACTCGGAACTTATATCCATGGCTTGTCTTCACTATGACCATTAAACTAGTGTATTTAGTTATGGCAAAGCCGAGCATCTTGAGTACATGTGTTCTGGCACAGCAAATAATACATTGTAGGAAAAATAATATGAGAACACAGCATGTTCAAAAAAACCCCACCCTCCCGGATAGAAAAGAGGATTCTAGGAACATACTATGCGCGTTTCAAAATGTTGTGTTAGGATGAGAAGGAACAAGTGTGGCGTCTCGCCGAGAGCGCAGAAACCTATAGGGTACTCGCACTTTGGGCACTGCAAATGAAACACACTAGATTCAGTAGGAAGAAAAATGCATCAACGGCAGCGGCTGCCATCCTAGGATTACCTGTGACCAAGGACTTGGGTTTATCGGGGATGGATGAAGAATTCGTACCTGGTTCTCCATGAGAAAACCCTATGCAATCGCCGAGAGGGGGTTTTCTTAGAACAAGCAGACGAGGGAGAAGGGGATTCAGGCCCAGTGAAATATTGCCGCTTCGTCCGCCCAGCTTACTGCTAAAGCTGGAAAGGGGGGGTTGTGATTTGATGGCTCATTGAGCATTACTGCGGCGCTACGACCGGGGTGTGTCTACCGTGAAGTTGTGCACTCTAATTTGTGAATATGGTACGTGGACCCCGTTGCCGATTGCCCCACATATCAGCGAAAGGAAGTAGAAAGACAGGAGTAACTAGTTACACATAAATATATTTTTTGAAAGAGAGATACTCCCTCTGTAAAGAAATATACAGATCTTTTATATCATAGGCTCACCTTGCCGAGAAATATACTCCCTCTGCAATGCACGGGCATTATGGGGGTTCAGCTTTTTTTATGGGGGTTCAGCTGAGAATATAATACTCAGATAGGCTCACGGTTCTGGACTTTGGGCCGCAGGCCGACCCTACATGTTTGGGGGCCCATGTGTTCTACCTCAGCGCTTTTCATATTGCAAGCGATTGGTACGGCGCTGGTTTTAGATGCTGTCGCAAGGCGAATACACAAAATTGAATAAAGCACGGCAGCTGTTGGAATGAAATCGAACGACAGTTCCTAACCAGCAATCAGAGTTGCAATTCTATCAACGATATACCATGTGATAAATAATACTGTCGTACTACTTATACACACATGGACACTTGTTTCACCATGCCAGATTATTACATCAAAATCTCTCGGAGGATAGATCAGTTCGGCAGTTGCGTGCTGCTACTGAAGAATTTCAAAGTTGATTTGGACCAGCTCTCCTTGCCGAGAAAGTTCGATTTTGACATCATCCCCTACCGCAAGATATGATTTAGATTTGAACCTTGACCATCCTTTAGCATCAATCATCATGCGACCATCCTTTGTACTTACGGTATATTGAGCAGGTTCATTCACACCAAGGCTGCGCATGGTAAGAGAAACTTGGCCGCGGTCGCCCGGATTGTTGAACGACTCCCTCGTTGCTCTAGGAATTCTCTGTTTGCAAACAAGAAGACATACCCAAACAGTTAGATCAACACAGTGAATCATGTGAAACAACATGGAAAGAAAAAAGAACGAAGCACTTGGGCGGCCAATGCTTACCAAGAAGGTGGACATGTCGGTTTTTGTAAGGACTTTGGTATATGAAGTGCGAACTGCAGCCCAGTCTGTTGCCGGTGCAACTGCATGGGCCGGAGCAGATGCAAGTGCAAGTGTTGGTGCAGGTGCCGAAGCCGCTGCTGCTGCCGGAGATGGTGCTCCTTGTAGAGCTGGTGCCGGTGTCGGAGCAGGTGCCGGTGTCGATGCCCGATCCTCCGGTAGATCAGACTGATCCGCTGACGCGGTCGGTGCCCAATCCTCAGCTGGATCAGACTGAGCTGCTGCCGCTGTCAGTGCTAGAGCAACTGCCGGTGCTCGATCTGTGCGAGACAGCGGCGATCGTGTCTGGTCTGCTATGATCAGCTTTCTAACTTGACTAGGATCCGTGACCGTGATCCAGTCTTTTTCTTCATTTCTTTTAAACGCGAGAAGGACTAATTGTGGCGTTTTTGTTAAACCAAACTGCAGTTCATCATAGGGATTCAGCTTGTACTCAGACAACAGACTGATCCAATTTTTTCCAGTAATATAAGTGATGGACAGTGCCTTCGTTACTGACACGACATAAGAAGTGAAACCTGCAAAAATAGCCATCGTAGAGCAAACCAAACGGTTTATTCTGTGATGAATGTCACATGGCAAAACCTGCATCGTAAAATTGCAGGAAAAGAAAATGACATTAAATCAATAAGATTTAGACAGTAAATCAATAAGATTTACTTGATGTGACACGAGTGAATCCTTACCAGGAAATCACTATGTTGAAGTACTAAACAGAAGATTGATCGTCCAACTACGCGTGGCATGCAGGGGCCCCGCCTACTCCCACAAGCAGGACAGTCCAAAGGTCGTGACAAATCGTATGGACCGAACATCCATGGGGCTGGAAATCCTGGTGGGTGCGATAAACCCTGCAATGCATACAGATATTGGAGTGTAACCATAATTGATAGACCGTCCTCACAAAAAATATGATATGGATACTTCAAAATATACAGACTGAATTGAGTGGACAGACATTAACATAGACCGTTCTCAGGACTGACCACACACCAAAAGCGGCAGTACTAATAAACAATACAGGGTTCACAAACACAAATCAAGTACTGAACAATAGTACTTACTACAGACAAGCAAAGTTGCACTAACTAAACTCTGCAGACTATTTTTTGCCACCGACCTACGGGATGAACCCCGCATAACTGACTAGGCCATGGACTTCGTGTGAGATGTCTACATGCACCATCACCATCTTGTCAACCTTGGAGAACCTAACAGAGTGGTCTTTCCACTCATAAACATGATGATGAAGACAGGCCGCATCAGATTTGTTGGGAAGCTTTACAAGAACCACACCCTTCGTAATCGAAGGCACAACCAGGAAATTGTTGTGGTCAAGTACAGCCTCGAGAACACGCCTGACAACAATGCTACAGGAAAACACTAGTTCAGGACACGTGGCGACAAGGACACAACAGCTGGATAGTTCAGCAGTAGAACTCATCATCAGGTCTTCCAGTTCACACGGCATGACTTTGAGAACTTCATCTCCACCGCGGACCTGGTTCTAATTCAAACAGAAACCATATTTTATTACTACCTCCGTTCAGAAATATAAGATGATTTTCGATATTATACTCCATATATGACTACATATACGCACAGAAATGAGTGAACAAAGACACTAGAACATGTCTTCAAAGGCATGAGAGCAGAGGGATTACATGCAATATCCATAACACAAGTTACTGAGGCAAATATACCCTCTTAAAAGGTAGCATTGATGTTCATAAAGTACTCCCTCCGTCCCAAAATTCTTGTCTTAGATTTGTCTAGATACGGATGTATCAAGTCACATTTTAGTATTAGATACATCCGTATCTAGACAAATCTAAGACAAGAAATTTGGGACAGAGGGAGTAGTTGAAAGTAATCTATAAGAAATCAGTGTCAACCTCTCGCATGTTTTGGTCAAAAGAGGAATTTAGAACCGTCATTTGGCACACAAAAATCACATGCAAGATCACCCAGAAAGTTGTACTACTAGTACTAGTACTGCGTGTTAGATGAAAAAACACGATCAAGATCGAGAAAAAGATCGTCAAGAAGAGATATTACCTGGACTTGCTTAATGAGGGATCCCGGAGAGGGGGGCTTGGACAGGGCGATGGCTTTGAGCTTGTCTGCGGTAGTCTCGGGTGCTTGCGCTTCTTCGTACCATGAGCCTCGACGGTTTTGGCCGGAGCCATAGACATCACTTCGGCCGGTGCTCCAGCGTCCATCAAGAAACTATCAAATAGAAATAAAAGAGGGAGTTATAGGATCAGTCTCGGGGTTGCAAGACCGGGCCTTGGCCAGAATCAACACCATTGATGCGCTCACCTTTCCTTCTTTGGGAGAGAAGAACAATGGCAGAAGCAGGTCGGGGTTTTCTTGAAGAAATGAGGAACAAGATGAGGCAGAAGCGAGGGTTGGGTAGAGAGGAAGCTGAGAGAGAAGAGTGAAATGATGGTTGCTTCGTCCGTCCAACTTACTGCTGGAAAGGAGGGGGTTTTGTGATTTGACGGCTCATTGGGCATTACTGCGGCGCTTCGATCGGGGTAGTCTACCGTCACTCTACTACGGAGTAATTTAGTGCATGGCTGGTGGACCCCGATGCTGGCTGTCCCACACGTCGGCGAAAGTGAGTAATTTAGTGCATGGCTGGAGGAGGATCCGCACGGTAGAGCGTGTCCACTGTTTTTCAGAAGAAAAAAATGATTACAGCAAGCGTTTCCACTCTTACGACGGAGGAGTGCGAAACACGGCAGCCACTTGAACATACACAGTGCTCCTACTACTAGGCATGTGCAGTGGTTCATACGTCAGTACTACACAATCTTGTTGCTAGTGTAGTAAGATATGACGATAACAAATGATGTTGTGCGCATGTCAACTACTCCTATATGTAACATAGTACCGCTTTTTCGACTGTCCGGTCGAGAATGAACGGTGAGATCAATGTTAACAGAACTAGGTCCACAGCGCACGGAGAGTACGGTGCTACAGTACTCCACGAAACATGAACCATATGAAGCACGAATAGTGTTAGGCAGGGTGTATGAAGGGTGCACGGGATGGGAGCAAAAGTTCCCTTCTCGACCCACTTTTGGGTGTTTGGCAGAGTGCATGAAGGGTGCATGAGTCCACACTAGTAGGTTGACAAAAATACACGAAGAGGAAACAACTATATTGAGATGAGAATGCAACCAAACACACCCACACGCTTTGTGCTACAGTGACTGATCTGCACCGTCTGAGTTTGATCCAACGGTCATGTTGCGCCGAGACATGGACATGCCCATGCAGAGGGCGCCTAAACACCACCGAAGTCCCTCTGCTTCTCGAGGCGCACGATGTTGGTGATGCAGGGTGCAACCGCCCGCAGAGCCCGCTCCCGGTCGACGGGAGCCAGCTCGTCAAAGACGGCATCCAATGGCACGAATGGATTCGGTGACGGAGCCCTGAAAGGATTCGCCCAGCAACGGCGACGGCAGCCCGCAACCCCTCCTTGTCCAGCTCAGCCCCCACCATCGCGTGAGACGGCTCAGCTCCTCGGAGATATAGGTGAAGAAGGAGACCAGGTCAGGAAGCCGCAGCTCGTTGAAGTCGACCGGGTGGTCGAACGGGTTTAGCCCGACGGCCGGCATCGTCGCGCTGGCACGACGGTAGGCATCGCGCAGCCGCAACACGTGCGTGGCAACTTGGTTCACCAAGTGGCTGAGGCGATCCTGGACCTCGTCACGATCGGCCCGCTCGCGCTCCAGCCGGCTCCCCTGACGGCCTATCGTATCTCCCGCTTTCTGCAGCAACGCCGCCGACGCCTCGAGCATCTTTGTGGTGGACGCCTGCCGCTTTTGAAGCTCCGTGAACTCCCGCACATAACGGAGGAGCATGGCACTCCTCTCCTCCTTGAGCTCACGGAGCTCCACGTCCTTGGCCCTGAGCTCCGCATCCTTGGCATGGAGCTCCTGTGTCAGGAGCCTCACCTCGGACTCCGTGATCTGCTGCGCCGCCATGGCACCAGGTAGAAGCAATGGGGAGAGGAAGCAAAGGGGGCGAAACGGCTGAAAGGCAATGCAATCTACGGGAAGGCGGAGGGAGCGGGGAATCTTTTGGTTTTCACCACGGTAAAACACCAGTCGACGACTTCTCACATCAGGGAGCAGTGGGTACAGGCGGAGTCATCGTGACTAATTGCTGCCGCGCCTGCTCCCGTCAATCAAAAATTAAAAATCCTGCGCGCCTGCTCCCGTCAAGTAAAAATTAAAATCCTGCCGCATCCAACACCAGGAGCAACGCCGCCGTAGGATATTTAAATTTTTACCTGTCGGCAAGTAGATAAAAAAGGGGTGAAAAAACAAATGTCGGCGGCGGCCTAGCTAATTGGTCGAACTAGCCCAACTAGCTAGCCACCGTGCTTTCACTGTGATGTACTCGGCGGAAAAGGTGGTCTTTCGTGATTTGACGACTCCATTACTTGCTTTGGCGCTTACGACCGAGGAGGACCCAGAACGCGCGGTAGGGCGTCCCACGTCAGAAGATATATGCGTGCACCACCCGGGAGGACCCCAAAATCGCGCGGTAGGGTGTGCCACGTCTCGGCACGGAGGAAAAATGTGCGTGTAAAAATATACTGTATCAGACGTAGTACCTATGGTTCGACCTCGGGACCCAGCCAGTCGGTTGAAAACACCCCACTAGCCACATAGCTTCATCATGCAAACGTGGCACGGAGGATAGATGTGGTTAGCTCCGTCTCGACCAGCCACAACGTCTCTTGTTCTAGGCGATTCTTCTATTTTCCAAGTTTTTTTAGTTGTAATAACACCACGGCAAGCTAGCGCCGCTCTTCGTGTGTGCCCGTGCAAAGGTTAGACGATGGAGAGAAGAGAGATTGAGATCGCAGACCTGGGACCCACCAGTAAGTGAGATAACGGTCATGCACGCATTGACGAGTCACTCTCTCTACTCTACTCAATGCAAGTACTGTATAAAATCAAGTTATGGGACAAAGCCAACAACCGTTCGTTTTTTCAGGCTATCGACTTACGCTTTGTAGTCCAGGTTGCCAGTTCGGATCTCGTCTTTCAGATTTGTTAGTTTTAGGTCCAAATTTGATTAATGACAAGTGGGACCCCCGTGTGTTGTTCCGATATTTCAGTGTAGGATGGTTTTTTTTGAACAAACACTTTGCGTGGTTAGACAAGTAACGGCACAAGTTACACGTTTTTTGCAAGTTTACGAACAAAAATGACAGCGGCATAGAATATCACATCCACCCCGAGCTTAGATACTATGGTGATACGAGTATTTACACGTGGAAGTGAGATCCAATGGCTTGGGAGTAGTCTTTGTAATTATGTGCAATTTCCAAACTCTCCAAAGGTTTTTTTGCAAATAAAACATTCAGGCCTCGTGTGTGCCGCTGCATCTTCGATCCAACGGCTCCCCGGTGCTCATATTATGTGCTCCCCGTAGCTTAATTACCCGCTATGGTGATTAGAGTAGTTGTGGGCCGAATGCTACGAAAATATAATCTAAACCGACCGGAATAAATGCCTACACAAATTAATCCAAGGTTGGAGTGCCCCTCGCAATGTAAATAGCTCCGGCTTTGCAAGGTATGGAGAGGTAGTAGCTTCAACGTGTGGAAGATATGGTGTGAGAAAGTGAGGTCAATCGAGAGACATATAGATAGAGAGACAAAGTGAGTGTGGTCCGACATTCATTGAACAAATATATATATGCTCTAGAGACATATTGTCCGATTGAGCTTTTTGGCAAGGGTGAGGGCTGTAAGATAGAGCTTGAGAGATGATCCAGTCACAGACGTGTAGATATATTTTGTGCGTGGGAGGAAGCAAGGTCAACCGATCACATAGGGTCGTCGTGCGATCGAAAGAGTGAGACGGGTTGGAGAGAGTGACCTAGATAGACGATGTGCGTGAGAGAGTATACAATGTGAATAGGTCGAATTGGGCTCAAACATGGTGATATATCATTTTTTTTCGGAGAAAGAGCGAGGTCAATCGAGACATACGGAGAGAGAGAGAGAGAGATTGAGTGAGAGTGGCCCACCATGAGGTCGAAAGAGTGGTGGCGGCTTGGATGGACTGACCTAGATAGACAATCTGCGTGAGAGAGTATAGAGTGTGTCGATCGAGGCCCGAACAGGGAGATATATCATTTGTGTGTGAAAGAAAACGAGGTTAAACGAGACTCAGATAAAGAGAGCGATATTGAGCGAGTGTGGCCCGCCGTGCGGAAGAAAGAGTGAGACAGTCTCGAGGGAGTGACCTAGATATACAACGTGCGTGCGTGCGCATGCATGAGAGGTTGGGGGGCTAGATAGGCGATGCATGTATTTAGCACGAGATGGTGAGAGGGAGAGGGGGGAGAGAGAGAGAGCTCGGCATGGGGTGCAATGGCGGGTGTGTGAGGTAAATACATTTGGTAACAGAGTGGAAAAAGGGGTTGTGTAGTTGAGAGACTTAGAGATCGAAACATGGAGAGAAAGAACGAACGTGTGTTGGAAACCGATAGCTTCGTAAGGTGGTTAGGAGAGGAAGATTGACCGATACAGGAAGTATGTAGCGTTTGTGGGGGGGGGGGTTAAAAACAACATTTGAATGTACATAGTACGAGACTTAATATCGATGTTTCAATTCGGTGTACATTGTAAGATTTGAACCGAGGACCAGGCATACGGGTAATTATTTCAAATTCGTGCCATACTAAGTTTCGAAAAGTTGACATTGACTCAGTTTGTTGTGCTGTTTTGTAGGTTATATGTTTGAATCCATCCAAAAGTTTTCTCACTACCATGGTGTTCATCATATACATATGAATTTGTATTAGAAAAGTAGCATGGATAGAGTGAAATGCGAAATCCACGTTAGAATTGGAGATCGCTACGTGACACACACTCTAATTCAAATAACTAACTATGTGACACACACTCTAATTCAAATAACTAATTATGTGACACACACTATAATCCACGTTAGCGTGGGTACCGTTTCGATTTTTTTTCAAATAACTCCTCATTAATTAATTTATAGTACTCCCTCTGTTCACTTTTATAAGACCTTGAAGACATTTCAGACAATGTGCAAAACAGTTCATTTTAAGTTGTCTGAAACGACTTACAAAAGTGAACGGATGGAGTATCTCGTTTCGAATGACTAATTATTGCAAGGAAAACACGGGCATGGTAATACATACAGATTCGTTTGCAAATGAAAGAAGATTCGTTTGCATTCTCAAATGTAGGCGCACCAGGCAAACCAGGGTCGTGTCGGGGTGGACGCTGCTTCGGTGCCTTAAAGGCAACTGCCTTTGGGTCACTGACATGTGGGCCAGCCACCTGTTGGGCCCATATGTCATGGACACAAAGGCAGGTGCCTTAAGGCACCGAAGCATAGTCCTGTCGGGGTGGTCGCGTGTGTCGGACGGACGCGTAGCACCCAGCCACCCACCCCCTCCCCCAAAAAGGACGACGACAATATAAGTTCGCGCTTCCACGTTTCGGATTGAAATATCTGGCGGCCCCAATTCCAGCCCTGCAAAATCTCTCTTCTCCACCGTCCCCTTCCGCGCCCAGATTGCTCAAATCCCTAATTCGCCGCCAACCCTCGAATCGCCCCTCGTCTCATCTCTTTCCCCACCGTTCCCCACCTCTGTGCCGGGACGACGACGACGAAGACGACGGTCGCGCTTCACCACCGCACCGGAGCTACCTCATCTACGCCCTCGTCCACCGCACCGGGTGGTCCACCGACAACGTCGGCCGCCGCAACCGACGTGCCTCACAGACACCGAGTTCCACCGCATCAGGTGCGCTTCACCGACGCCGTCTCCCAGCTCACCGGGGCTACTTCACCGAGCACATCGTCGCACCTCCGCCCCCCGAGGCCGTTGGGGCCTCACCAATAGGTTCGTCCACCCGCATCGCTAGCGCTCCGCTGCCACTCAAGATCTGCATCCGTGCACGGCCAGCCAACGCCAGTGCATCACCCTCAACGGCTCTGAAGTGACCCGCACTCTAGCTAGGCGAGCATGCCCAAACGCCGGCCTGAACTAGGTATCCGCACATCACTCCCTTATGCACTGTTCTGACGATGTTTGGATATCCTTTCACTGTTCTCTTAGCTTACACGCCTATGCAACTCTGACCTTAACTCTTATTTCTTCTGGAGATATCATCTGAAACAAGCAAATCCATATTTTAGCGAAGCATGACGACGCTACGGGATCTGGTACACATCTTGCACACCCGTATAACCTGTAAGTATCTGTCCTCCGGTACAACATCAAGGTCGATTCCTCTTATTTGATCAACCATTCGCCGTGTCAAAAATGCAGAGGGGATGCAAGGAGCACAAGGCCTGCACATCCAAGCAAGTGGTAACATGGACTTGTACATGGAACATCCCAAGCGCAAGCAGAGCTGCAGTGAGCCTGTACAACGAGCTAGCGTAAGTCCCTGCATTTCATTTAATTCGTACTGGCATTCGTGTATGATTTGTGTGCAGTGGCTGATCCACGAATTCAAGTTACCAGGGGCGAACATTTAACTTAAAAATACGAAGGCACTTGCACTCCGGAAATCAACATAACTTGAGAAATGTGAAGCTACATGCACTTTGAAAACCAGCTAATGATCCAAAGTAGTTCAGATTATAAACACTAAATGATGCAAGCACCAAAAAACACAAAATGCAACATGGTGTACAAGGACTACAAACATGGTCTGTACCTGCTTGAATTATTCGTTCTCTGGCTGAAAATATCGAAGTGTAATTGCACGTATAACCAGTGCGCAAACTGCATATCAATATATCTATCCTGCCACAGTATGCCAATAGTTTCAAACAACAGATTAGAAAAGTATTTATGCTATGTTGTCATGATACGGGGACTTTCTGGTAGATGGCCTCGACGTTTCCTCAAGCTATGAAAATGCACTATAATTTGCTTGTCATCAATGCCTGCAAATCTCTGTCTCTCTCAACATAGTAGATCATCATTAGACACTAAATCCTTCAATGAGCTTGCAAAATGCTTGCATTTAGATCCCTCATTAGACACTATATGTTCATCACCAGGAGCATGTAAAATGTTTGCATCAAATCCTTCATTAGCAGTCTGTTCATTAGACACTTCAGGCTCAAGAACAACATGAGCTTGTATGTTTGCACCGGAAACTTGATTAGATACATCAGATTCAGTCAGTTCAGTATTTGATGGGGGAGTTATAAAATAAGTCAGAAATTGGTTTCATTTTCTCATAGATTCCCTACATACAAGCAGTTTACAACACCGTCAGGTTTAACTATTGGCCAGAAATTGAAGAGTTGAATTAGATATAATCAGGGATGTGATGTACCTGCTCGTTGCGCATGCTACTCTTGCAAGCTAGCGACTGTCCGTTTTGCGCAAGCTCGATGCCATGCCCGTGCTGCCGCCGCTCTCCCACGCAG
>NC_053026.1:607023114-607038817 GCF_003073215.2 Triticum urartu | reverse complement strand
ACTAGATTTCAGACTTAGTGAAATTAACACTTGTCTGGAATTTCAGATCAGGTAGCACACTTCGGAGCAAGAAAACTATATGCTACAGGACCTGAACATGGCAAAGTAAAGCATGGAATGGAGCTACTCAAAGAGCTTAACAAAAGTCCCTTAGTGACCTTGAGCCAAAAGGGATCAGAAAATACAATTGCAAGCATGTGAACATGGCAAAAACATAATCAGTTCTCAGACTTAGTGAAAACTGGAATGCTGAAAACAGATATCAAGTAGGCATGTTTACGAGCTCGATGCACTCACTACCGGAGCAAGTCATGAAACTAAGCATACACCCATCAAGAATACACATTATACAAGCTAGACATGGCAAGAACAATAACATAGCATGCACGGATCAACTACAACATCCTCGGCAAAATCGCTAAAAAGTAGACAATCTGCCCAGATTCACAAATAGCAAAAGTAGAGCTCGATTGACTCAAGTAGGGTGCTCCATAATTGCAAACAAAGACATGGATGGATAGAGCACTACAAGATTAACAAAACATCCTTACTGATCCCAAAGAGGCACGGATCACTAGGAAACAACATGAACATATGGCATATTGAGATAAACAGCTCAAGGACTTTAGTGGAAATGCTAAGTCCCTGAAATCAGCATTAACAAGATGCCTCACTTGCAAGCTTGTGCTAGTCACCACACACATCACAAAAATACATGGGTTGCACCTCTGGAAAGATGAAAAACTTAACAAACTACATGTAGAGCTCATGGGGCATATCATGCACACAATAATCATGGCAAAAATGACAAATATCTAATTGGAGCAGCAGATCTGCAATTACTACATTCAGTTCTTACAACAGCATTTCGAGCATCAAGATGAACTCATATGAAATATGCAATTAGATATAATGATGTATCTCTGAGATGAACTATTTTGATATCCTAGACGTATAAGTTGCGCAAAACGGAAAGCTAAGCGGAATGCGGACCTTACGATCACTGAATGAAAATGAGGCTTAAAATATATTTAGGGACTTTATCGAAAAAAAACACCCTACGAGTTTAACTATAGTAAGACAGGCAGGACTGAGTAAGAGATTGTAGGAAGATCCCTGCTGGATCTAGGCATGCGCCCGAACGTCATAAATGCGAAGGAGAAGAGGAAGTTGAGGGCATAGAGCGGTTAGTCAGACCCCCCCGTCATCGCTCCCCACCACCGAGGCGGGGGCGGCTGCGCGCATCACTCACTCGAGGCAGACGTACGGCGAGACAGTAGAGGAGGCGGGCTCGACGGAAGCTTCAACGGGGAGGGGCGAGGCGTCGCGGGCGGTAATCGATCCGATGAAGAGGAGCGTAGGATCTGGGGCGAGCGGCTTGGCATATGTGGCGAGAGAGCGTCGCGCGAACGGTGGCGAGATGGTGGGACGGGGACTCAGCCCGGCGCCTAGGGAGTTGAATTGGCCGTAGCAGACGCAGGCCAGGAACTCTGGCAGGCGTGAAGGAGAGGCGCGCGCCATCTGGCGGCGGCGCCGAGCACGCCCTGGGAATCCTAGAGCCGGGACAGGTTCGCATGGTGATTGGCCAAGGGGGGAGCGGGGCGACACTGTCAAGGTTACCGATCCGTTCGGATTTCGTCCGGTACGGCGGCGGTGGACGTTGTTACATATAAGCGTCTTATATTTAAAGAGACTACAGAAAGACCAACTATGCAAGCTACCTACGGAACAGGTATCCTAATAAAGAAACATTAAGATAGTAATGGACAGGGAAAAATAAGTAACATGAACGCACTCGCGTGCTTACATAGAAGGGATTAGTAAGTACAATCAGAACACGAAATTGCTAAATAATAATAAATACTCTATCGACCTTTAAAGACACGCCGCAGCCTCTTCTCAGAAGTACTCATAAGAGACACGGAGAACTTCCATGATTAGGGCAAATTTCGGCTCCTAAACATGGTTATTAGTTCCGCGAAACCTTATTACAGAAAGTATGCATTAGTTCATGAAGTCGGGTTTTTGGGGTTCTCAAGATGAACTAGTGGGTTTAATGTTGCTATTCATAAATATTTCCTTAAGAAAGCAAGTGCATGTGATGGCAATGTATTCATGAAGTTCCTTCTAGTAGGCGGGAGAATAGAGGCGATTGGCTAAGGCCTCAAATTCAATTAAGAAAGCTAGATTTCTGGTTCACATCAACACCACCACTTATAATGGACAAAAACAGATAGGAATAGCTTGCTTAATAGAACCTAGTATTACTATAGATTTTACTAAGAATACTTATTTTTTGCGAGTGGTGCTACCTAGAAAGGAATAAGTTCAAGGATACAAAGTAGGTATCTGAGTCCACACTAGATTATGTTAGTGTCTCATAGAAAGCTTACTAAGCAGCTTGGTGGTAAGCAAGACTTATATTGATATGAGATCACGTATTATCTGGAAGATGTAACGACCCTCTCGTTCAATAAAATGATGTTGCATAACAGACATAGAGAGTATGATAGAAACTAATTATGAAGAATAAAATCTAGGATGCAGACAAACACACTAAGATTATACAGCTCAAGCAATTGAAATCGTTCTACTTGTTGCAACTAAGGGTACACAATGTCGTACGTAGAGGTACTTTTATACCGAATTTTGAAGTGGACACTC
Organism: Triticum urartu; assembly: GCF_003073215.2. Lineage (NCBI taxonomy): Eukaryota > Viridiplantae > Streptophyta > Magnoliopsida > Poales > Poaceae > Triticum > Triticum urartu. The sequence goes on along the minus strand of NC_053026.1, from coordinate 607,036,153 downwards.
GAGGCTTGAGGAAATCAAAGGTTTCAGAAACAGACAAACAACATCAGTTAGTCGATAAGTGTTTCAAGTGATGTAACGTTGTCAATAAGATAAACGTGCGAGGTTGCTCTAACTCTCACCAAAAGAGCAGACAGGAATGTTTAAATAGCATGAAAGACTAACTCAGTGTTACAAACACTGTATGCAGATGTTCGCTAAGTCGGTATCGATAAGACCTGATGAGGGATTCGAAATCTAACTGAGGAAGAGGACGTGTGGCAATGTTAAAGATGAGCGAATTAAGCATTAGTATTCTATTTTCAGATTATATGGATTTTGTGAAGATGAGGGAAGAAATTGGAAATAGAAATTTTGTCTGGCGGCGGACGAAAGAGACTAGGGTTTGTTTCGGAAGGAGAAGAAGATTTCGAGGAGGGGTCTTTTATAGGCATAGAAGGAGCTAGGAGAGTCCAAATGAGGTGCGGTTTTGGCCACGCGATCGTGATCGAACGCTCTAGATGATGGAGAGGGTTTAGGTGGGTTTTGGGCCAAATTGGAGGGGTGTTGGGCTGCAACACACACGAGGCCTTTTTCGGTCCCTCGGTTAACCGTTGGAGTATCAAACGAAGTCCAAATGATACGAAACTTGACAGGCGGTCTACCGGTAGTAAACCAAGGCCGCTTGGCAAGTCTCGGTCCAATCCGGAAATGTTTAATCCCCACACATGAAAGAAAGGTAGAAATGACACCGGAGGAGAACGAAGCGCCGGAATGCAAAACGGACAACGGGGAAAATGCTCGAATGCATGAGATGAACACGTATGCAAATGCAATGCACATGATGACATAATATGAGAATGCATGACATGACAGAACCTGACACGGAGAAAAAGAGCTCATCGTAATCCCCGGAAGAGAAAGGAAGATATAAGAAAGAAATAAATATGAAGAGGTATAATCTGTAAAGCATAGAAGTGGCGACGTCTCAACGGGATGAGTAGTATCCGGGGTGTTTCACGGTTACCCGCGTCCCCAATTACGATGATTATAAAAAAAAGTAGCGTTCTTCTGACCGAGTACAGGGCCAGCAATAACGTGGTGGAGCAACCGGATTGCACACCAATGGGTCTATGAAATAATGACTGTAGGCGGATAGGCTGGACTCTGGTCTGCAAGAGGCGCACCGCACAGATTATGGCGGTCTTAAGACTCATAGAGTAAGCAATAAGAGCGACTAAGTTAACATAGGTAGATGGACAGCTCCGGGGGAGCGGGGGACGCGCGGCGGGGCGGACGGTCCGCACCCGGAGCGCCTGGCGCGCGATTGGGGCGGAGTCTTGTCACAGAGTTCTTGAGGGAATGACCTAGCGCTTCGATCCGCTGCCGGCAATGAGTCGAAGGGAACTCGGCGACGGAGAGTGGGAGAAAGAAGGGAGAAATCTACTATATGCAGTACACGAGAGAATCATTAGAAGGGTGCATGTAGTAGAGCAGCCTTCGGACCACAAGGGTTTTGCTTTGGAACAAGGGATGGGAGTTCCTATGTTCGCGAAATGGCAATCGATCCGCGCCCTGGAGCGCTCTTTGTAGCATACTACAACAAGGCAACAGGTAGAACACGACAGACGTTACAATTACGTACTAACCACGGATTTGAGGTACGGACATCTCGAATCGGCGAGACACACCAGACAAGTAACTAGGGCACAGATGAAGCGTTGCCTTGACTTTTCATACGATGGTGCTCCGATGATCTGGGACTATGCACGATCCATGGGTCTCACGTGCTCTGACTTTGGCTTCTTGCACACGCAAGACGCGCGACGCACGCATACGGAGCTGTCGAACTCGGTTCCCGCGGGCAACTCTGAGCCAGCTCTCGCTGCCTGTGAGATCAGGGCACCTGTCCAAATTGGAGAGTGTCGCCTGACTCGGGGCCGAGTATGCCTGGAATGGTGGGCAGGATCCACAGAGAGATCGCAATAGCGACTGCGGCAGACGTCGGCACTATTTCACGAAACACGTCAAGCTCCGTTCGTATTCGAAGGGCTTTTTCGCACGCTTCAACGCTCTTATTACTAGCCGCTCGGGAAAATAATCAGTCGTCGCAATGTCCTGCACGGGATCAGCGTGGTGCAAAACCGCATCGGTGTGAAGGTCGTCACCCCAACAACGTCTGGGGAAGAGGGCGTCAAAGCGATCGCCTCAGCTAGTTGGGGCAAGGGGAGCCCGATTAACAAGTGTATCATGGCCTCTGTGGCCGCCGGACCCAAGAGCCTGTGCAGCTGCCCGCGCGGAGCCCGAGGAGCAGTTCGTGGACAAGGCTCGGTTACTCAACAGATCGGCCGTACGGCTCCATCGCCATGAAATAAACACACTTTTTTACAACTCACTCAGGCATCTTGATATCATGTTCTGTGTCATGCCGTAGCCTAGTGGACAGAAACCATTCTCGCTCTACTTTACTCGAGTGCGTTGCCCGTGAGCCTAGGGAAGGACCCGAGGAGCTCAAATCCGTGAGGCCCACGCTGCATATGCGGCGATCCAAAGCCTACAGAGGCCCACGCACTGCGGAAGCTTTGTAGGCTGAAAGCCCAAAGCACGTACCGAGCGTCTTTGTGTGGCCTAAGTGGGGCTGGGATTGCCGAAGCAGGAAGGGTCGGAACATCCGTTGGCTAAAGATCAGTGGGTCTGCGCTGTGGACGTCGGCGAGTTCTCATCGCAGCACGCTGCTATGTTCGCTCGGTACGCCTGGTAGGCAGCGAAGGGCTGCCGCTAGGCAGGACTTCGTTATTGCCCGAGAGGCATCGGATGCTCGGCGCCCCGGCCGAACGCCTGGGGCAAGTGGACGCCCCACTTTGAGGCTCCAACGAGAGGCTGCTGGATGCCTTGCGGCGATGCACCGGTTTGCCAGCTGTACGTGGCAAACGCGCGAAAGCCCAACGTGAGTCCCACCCAGTGCCGGTGCGCACCCGCGGATGGCACTGCGGCTGCGGGCTACGGGGCCGCCGGCGGCCTGCGGCGTCCTCTGTCGGCGCCGACTGCAAACAGTATCGCGAGTGGCAACGGGTTGGACTGTCGCGGGCACAGGGCGGCGTTGTCGTTGGCAGATGTTGGATCCGATGAGCGCGCTGAGAGCGAGGGACGCTCTCAAGAAGCAAAGAAGCTAGCCGTCTGGTAGCACGCGGTGTGGCGATCTGGCCGTGCGTGTGGCGACTAATGGTTAGCGCATGGTATGTGAGAGATGGCCAGAGGCCACTGTGTGAGCTACCGGCCCGATCAGGTGACCCGTGATGAGATGCTTTTGTACGCGCGCGCGGGTTTAGAGCAGCTCGCTAATAGCAGTTGCGTCCGCTGGGGAGGAGGGCCCACCAGCAGAACAGCGTGATGCCAGCTCTTGTATGACAGGCGTGCAGCCCACCTTGAGCTGTGCTCGCGGGAATTGTTGACGCTGGTATAACGCACTCCCGGTGCACCCTTCGAATAATAATGGACGCATAGCAACGTCCTCGGATTGACCTGCGTGAACGCGGCTCATGCACCGCTTCGAGCATAACTAACGGCCGCGGCGAAGCCGTGAAATGGTGAATCATGCCGAGCAGGGCAGTACAACCGTACGGAGGCGAGCTTGTCGGAGTCTGCTGAACGCGTAGGGAGTTTAACACGAAGTGTACACCTCGGGTAGCCTTGGGCACGCAGCGACTGGCCAGGTTGCTGTACTCCCTAGGGGATGCGGGAGCGCCTCGGCCTTGCGCGCCCCTCGAGCGGCGCCGCCGCTCAGAGGCACCCAGTAACCCATCCGCACCATAGCCAGCCGCGTTATTGATAGTCACACACTTCTTTATGGTGTGGAGCGGAACAGAGGAAGTGTGGTCCTTGCGAGCCTGCATTCATATCGTGGTACTGCACAAAACGCCCATGCGCGAGATCGCGCATTCGCGGGTAAGCAGCGTTAGACAGAAGTATAGTAGCGCGAGCTCCGATCCGGGGCCCGTTGTGGCTCATGCTTACATGGCTGTCTCTTGCTTTGCCTTTCGCCTTTGCAACTTCTCTAGGACTATGTGTTGCGACCGCACATTGGATGAGTGGATGTCCGCCGATCGAACGTGGCAAACGAGGCCCCCGTTCCCACATTCTAAGTCACCAGCAGGCCGCTCCCGACAGATAGCGAACCAGCAGATGAGAGTACGGGCAGCAATCAATACAATGTTGCGAATTAGTTAGAACTCGCTCCGCAGCACAGGCAACGAGAAGCGGCAGAAGACGTCAGCAAGCGCGCAGCTGTGGTATGGCAGGTCGCCTTGCAGTCATTGACCAGTCGGAGCTGGCTGGACTCGGCGTACCGCTCGTACGGAGCACCTGCGCGATCCAGCTAAGGCCGATTCTTACTCGAGCCGAGACCACATGGAACCGCAGCCCGTCTCCGAAAGATTCTAATGCTAGCACCTAGATCCTGTGTCGTGGCTCTCTTCCTCTGGCCGATGCTTGTGTTTGAGTACAGGATTGGGGTCTGTCTGTGAAGCAGGTTTGGCTCTCTGCTGTCACCCTGTCCTTTCTCTTAAGGCTCTAAAGGTCATGCAATGAGCGCTGCATCCGCACTCGATGTGAACCTAGGGGGCATTTCTTTTCCAGCAAAAGCCGTATCGTTGTATACGGCGTCGTCAGCCCAACACCATGGTGTTACAGCCCAGGACCGCTTCGCATGTGACCTTTTTATTTTCAACCAGGCTGATGAACGGCGATCTGAACTGGACTAGGTTTTTGGCGCAAGCTCCTGTGAGGGTTGTCTGGCTTGCCTTCCGCGGAGCGTGCTCACGCACGCGCTGTCCGGCTTTGTCTTGGTTCGCTTGGGGATGGCGGCTCAGGGCGCCCTGTCCCTTGAGTTATGTCTCGGCTAAGGTGGTATGGGTCGGCGAGAAGGGAGCGGAGCGCTTTGGCGACCGGTACTCGCTGTGTGTTGCTCGTCGCGAGCTCAGCCCGGATGTGGAGCGGTCAGAGCTGGTGACCGGAAGTGGCTCGACAAGCACGCGTTCTTTACCGCGTGAAGTTTGGTCCGGTGACCTAGTAAGAGAGGATCTTTTCATCGTGAGTTGTATGCGCCCGGGGCCAGATGTTTCTCCGTCTCCATTGTTTTACCACGCCGGGCGCACTGAGCGTTGCCGTTCTGTGTTGCTGTTCCTCTACAGGACATCGGGCATGCACCTTTACGCGGCCCAGTGCTCTGACCAGGGAGAGAGGACCCGACGTGAAGGCGGCCATACTAGTGTTTCCCGCTGGTACGTAGGAGAGTTTGCTGGAGCGCTTACCTATGGTACCCGGAGTGACATGAGCACATGGAAGCTGAGTCGTACGCGCCCACTTGCTGTCACCCCAGTGCACTGACACAGTGCCACACTAATGACCCCCTGGGTCACGGATCAGGCTGGTCTGCAGGCGGGCATGTCCCCGGTTTCTGGTGATCATCAGGTCGGCCGGAGTGGGAAGTACCGTTCCTGCCGCTCTGGACCGAGCGAGGTCTTCGCGTCAGACCGTCAGTGTAGGCTTCTGTTTTCTTGGTGTGGGTTTCTGAGGGCGTGTTGTTGTATACAGGCACGAAACCAGTGTTCGGCCCCGGTACACGAGATCCGAGGTCCTAACAACCGCGCGGCTATCGCAGAGCCCGCGAGAGTTAGAGATCATGCAATTCTGATTACGTATGTCACGTGGGTTCCGAGCCGTGATGAGTTTGCCGTGCGTTGCGACAGAGTGCATGCTCCGTCACTGCCAGGAGCTGTCCGCGCGATATGCTCTCAGTCCGCTGCTGGGAATACTTTGCGGGACAACCCTGTCTACTTGGCCGTCTTTATTATCTAAGCGCGTACATTGCACTCCGTCACTGGCCGCAGTGCCGTCCGGTGGCGATACTTTTGGGCTTCGCTTTCAGCCGTGACAGCCCTTGTCCCTCGGGTGTGGTGCCGCCCCCTGCCGTGGTCGGCCACAGGGCGCAAGCCGCGGCCGTGGGGATGCTGCCAGCCTGCGGGCGCCGGCAAGCATGTGTAGAGTTGCAGGGCTCATGCCACGCTGTTCTCTGGCTGTGAGCGGCGGCGGGGCCCGCGGCGTGGCACTTAGTGAGCCCAACGCGTGGAGCCGCGGCCGACCTGCCCGTCAGCCCTACCGTCAAGGCGTCAACGTTGATCGTGGGCATGTGGTTTGGACGACTGGCAGTCGGCCGTGAGGCGATGCAGCGTGTGACGCGCTCCGTGCCTCCTGAGCCCCAGGCAGGGTTCGGGAGCACAGCGCTGGTGGCCGTGGCCGCGTCTTGATATTCCACAACTCGGGACCGGGAAGGCGCATACCCCCGTCAAACTCCGCTTAGCTTCTCTTCTCCAGCAAGCTCTTCTCCAGACCGGCGGCGCGGCATAGGCGGCGATAGGACTCGGATGGCTGACATGGGCCCTGGGGTGACCGCCGCCAGAGCTCTGCATCGCCCTGCCCGCGCTGAATGATGCCTGCGGCATGCCGCCGATCCGGCACGTACGCCGGTGGGCGGAGGACGGATGTGGGAGGAGTACAGCTATCCCACCCGCCGTCCCAGCAAGACCGGGCAGAGGCCTTCCTGTGCCAGGCACAGGATCCGTTTAGGGCCCCACCTGGTAAGCAGACAGTTACAAGTCGGCTGGGTCCTCCCTTTATGGCTCGTGTGGGTCACAGGGCGTGCCCGAGCGCTTCCCACACCGAGTACGGCTGTCTTTTCGAGAAGGTTCGTTCAGGCACTCTGTACCCTAAATGCACGCCGGTCGCTGATTCTGCACCTTGAGCCGCTTTGATCGGCTCTTGATGCTAGCCTTGGTGAGCTGCACCACTCCTGCGGGTTTCTGGTTTTTGTTGTCCTTTTGGCAGACATACTTCATCAGTGCGGCGAGTGACCAGCGTGCGTGCCTGGTGGCATGCCGCTCTGGAGAGTGCGTCTTCTTTCTGGCGGGTTGGTGGCGCCTTCTATCCACGCGTTGCATGCAGCCACCTTCTCCCAGTCGCTTTGCTAGCGTGTCATGGGTCAGGGAGGCCGCTGGCGCTGTTTCTCATTGGGATTCAAGCTGCCCGGCGCCATGATCGCAGAGTCTCCACTCTTTGTCAGAGTTCCTAGCGCACCCGCGCCTGCACCTGATCTGGCCGTGTCGCTGTCCTTCGTCTAAAACTTGATCGGGTAGTTGCGTTCAGATGGGTAGTTGTTTATCTAGTGCCACGTCAGGTAGGGGGTCTGGGCAGAGCTGTGCGGCTCTGGGTCTTGAGAGAGAGTGGCTCATCTGGGTCTCGCAGCCACTTAGACGCGTCCTCTTTGTGTATCCTAGGGTGGTGCTGCCAGCCAAGGCGAATTCTGGATCTTTTGGTATGTAAGAACCTGTCGAGAACTAAATGATCCCTCTAGAGAGTGTAAGGTTATATTTAACTGCTATTCGCGAAGATCTCAGGGGGCTAGCACTGTCATACGCTTGTGAATCACGGGACTATGGTAGTAACTATAGGACCCTGGCATTGTGGAGGGGTGTGCGCGAAAATATTCTGGGACCGTGATTGCCGATCTGTTCAGTTGTAGTCGATTATAATGGTTGTCCTTGCCGTGGCCTCTTGGCTAGACCATTTTAGCGGCAAGCAGAAGGTACGCATCCTCACGCGAATTGAAGGCGTCTAATGCCTCTCGGAGAAACAAGCGCATCGCGAGAGATTGTGTCCGGCCGCGGACCGCTATGGTTCATGCAGAGCAGACGATCCGCTTGCCCCAGACCTGTGCATAGAGGGGGCGTGGCAAGCACCACCTACAGCTTCGCAGCCCTATCGAGCCACGTGCGGGATTGGAGTGCGTCTGGCTACGGTGGCGATCGTGCGCCTTGGAGTTTGTGTGACGCTACGCCTGCGGCTCGCAGAGCCAGCGGTCTCGGTAGCGTGCCGACATAGTCTGTGCGGTCATGGCTGCCGCGCTAGTACGTGCGTCAGGCATTCTCGGCATATATGGGGCCAGGCTTGCGAGGGTAGGCTTTCGTCCTGAAGAGACGCCGTGAGCGCTAAGCATGCTATAGACGCGGTAGACCAACTAGGCCGTCTGGCCCGGACCCTTGCTTGACGCGACACGTGGAGCGACCGGAGCAGGGCGCATGCTCAGCTTGGTGCTAGGCTGCATATCTCCCGCGCTGTGGGAGTGAGCCAGTGCGGCTGTGCGGTCCGCCGGGGCTATGGAGGCGACCTGTGATGGCGCCTGGCGGGTACGCCGCGAGCAGACTCGGTCCGAACATGCATCCTCTCTTCTGGCTGTTCGAGCGTCCCTTGGGGGCCCTGCGGCCCCTCGTGGCTTTGTCGCCGTCTGCAGGTTTCGCGCCGGTGGCACGGCGCCCGCCACACCGTGGTGGAGAGAAGCCCACCGGTTTGCCCCTGCCAGTGGGAATCTCTTCACGGGGGCTTGGTCCGTCATCAGGAAAATCTAAGGCAAAACTTCGTGGCGGTCGTAGAGGCCGCGTAGCCCCCACGCTGATCTTCGGGGCTAGTCGAGGTTGTTACGTCTTGGGGAAGGCTATGGTTTTCGTCCTCGCATCGCCCAGCGTTCTTTATGCCTTGGGAGTCCGGGCCCGGACATCTTGAGCCCCTCGTCGGTGCGGGCCCGTTGGCTCGTGGCGGCGCTTCGCCCTAATGGCCCTCCACCGAGACATGGCTGAGTGTCCTTTGCCCTTCCATTGGTGGTCGCGAGGATGTGGTGGTACGTTGGGAGTACACACGGTGTGCTCCGCCTTATCACAGAATGCATTCGAGACAGCTGCACTCACAGATGAAGTCCGGATCAGCTCCTTTGAGCCATGGTGGCTCGGGATCTCGCGAGCTGACCTCCGCTGGCGCGCTGTGTTTCCCACGTCTTGTTGTGGAGGAGGGCTGGTTAGGTCGCTTGCGATAGTTTCTGTGGGGGTGCGAGAGACGTGGGGCGCGCGCATCTGCCGCCTATAGTCGTTTGAGACTGAAGCTAGGTAACAATGGCAATTAGTAAAGCCCGGTATGGTGCGAGCGGAGATGCTGACAGTTGTGACCGCTTTTACCCCATGGATTGGCTGGTCGGTGTATTGTTTATCATAGATAATCCTGAGGCCTATTCGTGGTCGACGCGGAGTAAAATCTCCTCTCTCGAGACACAGAGGCGGACAAGTCTTATGTTAGATGGCCGCAGGGCGGAATGCCACGGCACTTATGGCCGTAGCGGGGTACGGCGTCGTCCTCCTCCTCATCTTGAGTCCACAGCTGTGGGGTGCCCGTCCGACAGCCGTTAGGTTCTCGGAGTACGATGTCTGTGGAGGCTGGCATCCTCCGGCGATTGGAACGGCCATGTGTGCCATGACCTTGCGAAGCCATGCGGTCATGGGATGGTACGGAATGAGCTTCAGACCAATCGGTATTGGTCCATGTCAGGTTTGCTTATGGACGAGCGGGTCTGTGATCTGACCTCGTGGGCTCGCTGAGGCTGCGGCTGACGCCAACCTTAGCGCCTGACGTACCCGTTTTGTAGTGCAGCAGAACCTTGTCAGGAGAGCTCGAGGTAGCCTGATCGCCCGGAAGGCAGGGAGCACAGGCACGCGCCGGCGCGCGCTGGCCCGTGCTGGCCGAGTCGCTGTTCGTTCTATGCGCGACGAAATACCCCATGTCGGCGCACCACCCTTCCTACTTCTCGTCTGAGATGTGCGCAGCGGCCTTCACGATGCACCCGCCGTTCATGTGCGGTGCGGTTCCCGGATAGATGATCCCGGCTCTGCGGGGTGGTGGTCTTGGGTGATGGGCGCCGCAACGAGAGGTCCGCGTCTGCAGCTTCCTCGCGCCGCACTTGTGATGCCTTAGACCGTCGCTTCTGAGAGACTGGGCGCCATAAGGCAGACTATCCAGCGTCTTGGCGCGCAAAGTGAGGCCCGGAAACCGGAGCTGCGCCAACACCCACAGAGAGAGAGGCCTGGCCGCCAGAGGGTCTATCGATAGGGTCACGCAGGCCCGCGATATCCTTGTGGCCATATACGGAGGTCAGGCGCCCGAACGATATACTTGTAAGCTGACGGCCGCATAGAAGCTGGCGAGAGTATGCGTGTGTCCGCCTGGCGCGGAGAAGACGGATCGGTATTGGGAGAGAGTGCTGAACCGATCTTTATTTATAATAAGGGAGAGCGCCAGGGCGAGATCCCGCTGGTGTTGCACGTTGGTGCGGCGGATTAGGGCAACCGCACTCACGCTTGCTCTCCGGCACTGACCACGGAATGGCCCGGGACCGAGTGAGCTCATTCTGGCTGGCTCTGACCGGGGAGCCGCCGCGACACCACTAGGGGGCGTGGGACGCGAGACGGCGGTTGTTCCTCTGGAAGCGTCGACGGAGCCTGAGGCTAGTTCGCTAGCGGGGAGTATCGGGAGCAGCTTTCGGTCCGCGAATCCCATAGGCTATCCTGGGGAAGGCGGGAGCGACCGACGGACGCCTGTGAATCGTCCGCCGGCTCACAGGCTGAGGGAGAGGAAGGTCGAAGCGAGGAGGTTGCGACGGCATCGGCCAGGTGGGAGAAGGTGGACCTTCCTAGTCGAGGCGGCGGGCTGATGAGCGGGAGGGCGCAGCGGCCTCGCGTAAGGCTGACGGAGATGGTGGGTTTGATCTAAATCCTGCGCGCCCCTTGGAGACATGGCGGCGTTCCTGCTCATTTGATGCTCGTAGGGGTGTGGATCGTAAGAACACTCAGTATTTTCATATTCATGTTCGAGATTGCCTGTGGAAGGAGCGTCACCTATTATACTTGGGCGTACGCAGAGCCTGACCCAGGGGACGACGTGCCAGAGCATGATTGTCAGCAAGAAGCTCAGACTTTCAGTATAAAGAGGGTGCGCACATGCACGGAGCCAGAGTTGTGGAAGGCTCAGAGTAGGCGTCAGTGACGCTGGTGCGGTCATTGCAATCACTGCGTAAGACAATCCGCCCTCGCGCCGGGAGGGCATGGGGTCGTCTTGACAGCACATGGTCTCTGGATGCGACGGGGCTACTGCAGGAGTGGATTGGTGGAGGGCGGTGGTGCGCGGAGTGCGCACGCCGAGCGAGAGCCTTCGCGGGGGCGCGGGACGGTGCTCTGGGGCCCGGCGACAGCGGCGTGAGATCTGACGGCGTACTGCACGAGGTACGAGACTGTGAAGAGCTGCGCTCGTCCGTGTCCGGAGAGGGAGCGCTCTTCTCTGGGCCGCGGGAGAGGGCAAAGCTTGGACGACTGAGGGAGACTCCGAGGCTGGCAGATCGAGCGGCTGAACCACCTACCGTACGTCACACGTGAGGCCGGCCCCACTTTGTTGAGTTTGTAGAGGGTTTCTAAGGACCCCCTCCGCTGTTTGACGAGCTGGTTTGAGATCTATGGGTGATGAACCGGGCAGAAGGTGTTTTCTTAGTTCCCGCTACGCGACACGTACGACTACTCCACTGCGAGAGTAAGATCCTTTCGAGTCATAACCACGCAACAATCATACCATAGGCTAGCTTCTAGGGTTTAGCCTTCTCCCTGATCTCGTGGTAGATCTACTCTTGTACTACCCATATCATCAATATTAATCAAGCAGGACGTAGGGTTTTACCTCCATCAAGAGGGCCCGAACCTGGGTAAAACTTCGTGTCCCTTGCCTCCTGTTACCATCCGGCCTAGACGCACAGTTCGGGACCACCTACCCGAGATCCGCCGGCTCGACACTACTAGGGAAAACCTTATACACAGAATCTTAGCAGCAGCGCGGCATAAAAACAGGCGCTGCTGCTAAGTAGTAGCAGCGCGGCTACGGAAAGCTCGCTACTGGTGCAAACTTAGCAGTAGCGCGTGACGCTTAAACCGCGCTGCTACAAAAATCCACCGACAGTACACAACGACATAAGTTTACCAGTAGCGCGGCGCCAGGGAGCGCGCTGCTGCTAATGCCATAGTAGCAGCGCGCTTTTTTGTCACCTCGCTGCTGCTAATTTTGAAATTGTGCACAGGGTTGGCCCGTTTAGCAGTAGCGCGTGACAGGAAAGCGCGCTGTTGCTACGCTCTTAGCAGCAGCGCGCTTTCTCTCCCGCGCTACTGCTAAGACGCAGCACCCACCACCTTTTCCACCCTCCCCCTCCCCATCTCCTCTCCTCCCTTTCCCCCTACCTCCCACATCCTCCCTCGTTCGACTGATCCGTGGGTGGCTTGCCTCTGGGACGACGCGACTTGGAACTCAGTCGCCGGCGCCAGCTCCGGAGCTGTGTTCTTGCGGGCTGGTGCGATGTGCTCCGGGTGACGTCATCGCCCTTCTCACTCTCTCCAATCTGCTAGGGTTCCTCCCGAGTCTCTCGCTGTTCTTGGGGTGTCTCATGATCTCCTACCCATCTGTGGTGGACTCGCTCCATTTATATAGACGGTCCCCTGGGCTCTCCCCGAATAATTGAGCGGGAAGGGCGCCAACAATTGGCCATTTTGAAGGAGGATCTAGTACAAGTTATCCTGACCAAAGGTGGTCTTCGGCTGCCAAAAGCACTGGTGATGACGCCGTCTTGGGCTCCACGGTGACCTCCGTCCTGCCGCTCTGCTGGTCTTGGTCTCGTTGCACCGGAATGGCCCTTTGCCTGATGCCTTGGCCTGTGCTTGCCCCCTTTGCACCAAAGGGGAAACAAGGACACTGCAGGCCGGCGCCCGCCTGGCGCCGCCTGGTCTCGATCGTCATGGCTTGCGTCACGGGTTCCTCGCGAGGTACCCCTGCCTTGATCTCTCCGCCTCCTCGCGAGCCTGCCTGATGAGGCTGCCTCTGAGGAAGCTTCCTGTCGTCCGCCCCGCGAGGCTTGGCCCCTCGCGAGGGTCTTTGAGCTTGAGCTGATGAAGATGGGCCGCGCTGGGCCCCCGCTTGAGCCACGCCGCAGGCCGCAGGCAGGCAAGTCTGGGGACCCCCGTTCCCAGAACGCCGAATTACCATTGAGGAATGCACTTTTCACATCCATTTGATATAAAGTGATATATGATGGTTAGCACAAGCAAGTAATATGCGAATAGCCTCAAGTCTAGCAACAGGTGCAAAAGTTTCATCGAAA
>NC_053026.1:606984141-607022114 GCF_003073215.2 Triticum urartu | reverse complement strand
GAATATGTGTCGTACTCTTTAGGGAGTTCGGCCTCTGTCCATTCGGCGACGAAGTCCGCCAGTACTTGGGATTTGATGGATCGGCGCAGTTTGTATGTTATGTCGAATGGAAGGAGCTCAATGGCCCATTTGGCTATCTGGCCCGTAGCATCGTGGTTGTTTATTCTATCATTGAGTGATACTTCGGAAGTCACCGTGATAGAACATTCTTGGAAGTAGTGTCATAGCTTCCGGGATACCATGAAGACCGCGTATGCTATCTTTTGATAATGAGGTTACCGGGATTTGCATGGTGTGAGGACGGTGGATACGTAATATACCGGCTTCTGAAGTGGGAATTTGTGTACGTCCTGCTCTCGTTCCATGACGAGCACGGTGCTCACCACCTGGTGTGTTGTCGATATGTATAATAACATGGGTTCGCCGACGTTTGGTGCGACCAGGATTGGGTTGCTCGCCAGAAGGGTTTTTATTTCTTCCAGTTTGGCTGTTGCCGCATCCGTCCACTCGAAGTGATTTATCCTTCTTTGGCACAATCACCAAGTATGCTTGCCAGTCCAGGTGTTTTATTTCTCTAATGAATCCGGCCACGACTAGCTTGGCTAGCTCCTCCCCCATCGCTTGACGTTTGGGTTCGGAAAAACGCCGCAGTGTTTGTTTGACCGGTTTAAATCCCTTCAATATGTTCAGGCTGTGTTCGGCCAATCTGCATGGGATTCCTGGCATATCAGAAGGGTGCCAGGCAAATATATCCCAGTTGTCCCGCAGAAATTCTCGTAGCGCGCTGTCGACCGTTGGGTCCAATTGTGCCCCAATAGATGCTGTCTTCTTGGGGTCCGTTGGATGGACTTCGAATTTGACTATTTCTTCTGCTAGTTTGAAGGAGGTGGATTTGGGTCGTTTGTCCAAGATTACGTTGTCCTTATCCACCGTGGAGCGTAATGCAGTTAATTCTTCAGCCGCGAGGGCTTCCGATAATGCCTCAAGGGCCAGCGACGCGGTTTTGTTTTCGGCGCGGAGTGATATGTCTGGATTACTAGCGAGAGTGATTATGCTATTGGGCCCTAGCATCTTGAGCTTCATATACCCATAGTGAGGTATAGCCTGGAAGCGTGTAAATGCGTCCCACCCCAATAGGGCGTGATATCCGATGTTGAAAGGGGCCGCTTGGAAGGTTAGTTCTTCGGTACGATAGTTCTCCGGTGTGACGAACACCGCGTCGAGTGTGATTTTTCCCGCGCATTGCGCCTCCCGACTGGGAATAATTCCACGGAAAGTCGTGCTACTTTGCTTGATGCGACTCCTGTGTCTATTTCCATTTTACTGAGTGTATCCTTGTAGAAGAGATTTAGTCCGCTGCCGCCGTCCATGAGAACCTTGGTGAGTCGGAAGCCGTCCCCGATCGGACTGAGGACCAAGGCGGCTGGTGCCCAAATTGTCCTGAATTTTGGTTCATCCTCGGCATTGAAAGTTATGGCCGTGTCGTTCCAAGGGTTTGTTGCTGCGATTTGGCAGACTTCGGCAAGGGCGTGGAGTGCCCCTTTACGCTTATTGTTTGAAGTGAAGGTTTTGAAGAACGTCAGTACTCTGGGGTCGTCGTCTTCTGGAGTATATTGCTCTGGGTTATTTTTGGTGAGGATATCCTCACCGCTCTTGACCACTTGTCGGAGTATCCAACATGCTCTAAGCCTGTGAGTTGATATAGTATCTTGTGTTGTGTGTAGCTTGCATGGTCCGTCGAGCCATCCCTCCAGAATGGTTCCACGTTCCGTAATGGGCTTATATTTCTTTGTTATTGGGTCGGGCGTGCCACTAGGGTGCCTCCTTTTCACCTGAACGAGGGGTTGGGTGGAAACCGGAGGTTCCCAGCCGACTGCCTGAGTTTTCCAAGCACTTTCCATTGCGCAGTACTTGTATACTATGGTTGCCAAGTCTGTGAAGCATGTTAGGTGACGAAGATTGATGGCGTTGAGGATTGCTTCATCCGTGCAATTGCTACGGAACGCTGTGATCGCGTCTTCGTCGAGGCAATCTTCAATCTTATCTTTGACAAGGAGGAATCTGGCCCAGAAGTGGTGGGCCGTTTCCTTATACTGCTGTCGTATGCCCCTGAGAGCGCTTATGTCTAGGTGGGTGGGTGGATTGAAGTCCGAACCCTGACCCAAATTAGGATCCAGAGTTTGAAGAATCTCCGGATTTAGTAGTTCGGGCTTCGGGTTGTCAGCTGATTTTTTGGGCTTGTCGTCCGATTCTATGTTCGGAGGACAGGACCTGTCTTTCGACAGATAGGTGTTCGGCCCTTCATGTTCGGAGATCCGAATGTAGTTCATCCTTAATATAGAGGAAGAGTTGTTGTCTTGCTCCTCTACTACCGCTACTTGATGGGTGATCGGCGGAGTTTTAATTTCTCTTTGGTCGGGTTTAAGCCCAATCCGATCATAGTCCGTGGTGACCCCCGGGGCGGTGATGCGATCTAGGAGCTCGTTTAAAGATGACAGCTCCACCGGATCCATCTTCTTGGAGTACTTAGAGTCAACCTGAAGAGGATTTTTGATGACCCGAGAAGTCATCGTCGGCTTAATGGCCGAACGGGTGGTCATAATGAAGCCACCCAGCCGGAGTGTTTGGCCTGGGGCCAGTGCTCCTCCGGAGGTGACATTGTCCTTGAGAACAAGGCAAGCCATCGATCCTATCTTTTGACAGCACAGTGGAACTCTCAATGAAAGCACCAATGTCGGTGTCAAAACCGGCGGATCTCGGGTAGGGGGTCCCAAACTGTGCGTCTAGGATCGATGGTAACAAGAGACGGGGGACACAATGTTTACCCAGGTTCGGTCCCTCTCTATGGAGGTAATACCCTACTTCCTGCTTGATTGATCTTGATGAATATGAGTATTACAAGAGTTGATCTACCTCGAGATCGTAATGGCTAAACCCTAAAAGTCTAGCCTGGCTATGATTATGAGGGATCTATCTACGGACCTAGCCCTCCGGTTTATATAGACACAAGAGGGATCTGGGGTTACACAAGGTGGTTACAAAGAAAGGAATATTCATATTTGGTCGCCATGCTTGCCCTCCACGCCAAGGAGAGTCCCATCCGGCCACGGGCAGAGTCTTCGGTCTTCGTATCTTCACGGCCCATCAGTCCGGCCCATATCCAATAGGTCGGATGCCCGAGGACCCCTTAGTCCAGGACTCCCTCACAGGGCACCCATGAAGGTTCTTCCCAAGGTGAAACAGCCCATCTGTGACATCAGAGAGCGCACCATGGGTCTGTGCTCTTCCAACTGGAAGGATCCCGTCCATGAAATGTGAGGCAACATTCTATCAGCAAATCTTACCTTTTCTAGCTTGCTAACCCGTACCCTTTGTTGTAGTAGCATTTGCCATGTGGTGCTTTAACTGTGTTGTGTTTAATTATTTCAGTTATGCAAAAATGTGTTGTTCAATAGGTCTATGTGATGTTTAAGTATGAATTGTCCACTTTAGTTTCACGAATGGGTATATTTGGTTGTTTATAGTGAGTAGATGCCTTGTTTATTTGTATTTGGTTGTTAGGTTGGTTTGAGTGAGCATTTTTTCAGTTATCAAGCGGATGCCTTGTTTATCTGTATTTGGTTCTTAGTTTGGTTGCAGTGAGTATTTGTCCAGTTATCAAGCAGATGCCTTGTTTATCTGTATTTGGTTGTTAGGTTGCTTTTTTTAGCATTTGTCCATTTATCAAGCAGATGCCTTGTTTATCTGTATTTGGTTGTTAGGTTGCTTTTTTTAGCATTTGTCCAGTTATCAAGAACATTCCTTGTTTATCTGTATTTGGTTGTTAGGTTGCTTCTTTTAGCATTTGTCCATTTATCAAGCAGATGCCCTATTTATCTGTATTTGCTTGTTAGGTTGGTTGCAGTGAGACTCTGTCCAGTTTTCAATGGCTATATTTGGTTGTTATACTGGTCATTTATGCCTTGTTTATTTCAGTCATTCACAATGTGGTGTTCATTATGTGCAAGTCGGAACTGTGCCGCTCGACTACATCAATACCAGTTTGGACGGCTATATTTGGTTCCAGTTATTCCTGGTGTAGTTAACACATGCCCTTTATTTCAGTTTTACACATTTATCCAGTGTGATGTTTAAGCATTACCTACGTTCTATTCATTTTCAACAATACCAGTTCGAATTGCAATATTTGATGGCTGTTAAGCCTGCTGTCGGTGACATTGCCTTCCATTTTATATCTGCTTTAACAGCATGCTGAAACCAACACATTCAAGCTATCATTTGGAGATGATGTTGTTTATCTTTGCTATATTTGTTTGATGTTAAGATTGTTGTACTTATCAATTATCATGCCTTTCCACTACTTATGCAGGACAACAACAGGAGTGGCCACCATTTTCCGCCCAGGTTAGCTTCATCCCTTGGCTTGTACTCCCCTCGTCGTTCCCTAATGTAGTGCATATAGATCCAGGCCTGGACACTAGTTAGCTTCTAATATTGACTTGTTGCTTGTAGGTACATATGCCCTTGGCAAGGATCCACGCATCGACCCTTTTTGCGTATGGGGCAATGAGATATTGATGAACAAGCATCAAGTTAGGAAACAAATAAGGATTATTAGCAAAAAGATATGAATGGTGGCAAGCAAATTATTTGTTTATGCTCTATCCAACACAATAGTGAGCTGTAGGATGGTAACTACAAACTCTGGAGCTTTCTCTTTTTACTGTCCATAATGAGTTGTTAGACAACAAGGTCTGAATCTTTTTCGTTCCCAGTGGTTCCCGAAGCAGTTTACTCAAGATTACCTTGCAAAGTACATGATTGGTGGACATGCAATGAAGGTTAAAGTATTTCATCCAGACTACAATGAGCATCGAGAAGTCCTAATGAAGACAGTGAAGGATGGACGTGCAGCCATCACAAGGGGTTGGCCTAGAGTCGTGCGCGCCTTACGCATGGAGGAGGGCACAATATGGGCATTCCGCTTCACCTTCTCCAGCAACCAGAATGTCTTTCGCCTCTTTCTTTACAGTCTTTAGTACAAGTGTGGTTCATCATTCTTTACTTGGTGCTTTTGTAGTTCTTCAGTATATGTACCTGTGCATCGAATTATGGATTCATGGTTGAACCTATATTTGTAATAAACATGGTTGGATATGAAATAAGTGATTGCCTACTTTCAAATTCAAAACATGTGATTTTTAAATTAGGGATTAATTGGATTAATTATGGAAAATTAGGTATTACACTGCACACGGTTTGCGAAAACCTAACGTGTGCGATATACGTGGAGATCAGAAATGTTTCTAGGATCCACTACGTGTGCGATCAATCTCCATTGCACACACGGCTTTCTCTTGAAAACTGTTTGCGTTAGGCCACCTTGCACAAACGTTTACCACATAAAAAGTGTGTGTGATGGACAGTCTTTGCCACACAGTTTCTTCTACGCACCGTGTGTGATACATTCAATAATGCAAAGGATTTAACGGGAAAAAATGTGTGTGATGTACCTGTGAACGGAAACATTTTCCTTGGAGCAACTGTGTGGGATGTACATACGAACGAAAACGTTTAGCGGGGACTGACTGTGTGGGATGTACTTGTGACCGGAAACAATTTTGCCGTATAATTGTATTTTTAGCTCTACTATACGTATTTCCGTATTTGAGCCCTCGCCTGTCGCACACGTTCTCATTTTACCGAGCCTGCGTGCCAGGAGGGCATATCCCCGACGGTTTCTGGGTCGTGTGATAAGGACCCCCCCCCCTATCGCCCACACTCACTTGGCGACGGTTCCAAATGACGTCGCGGAAAGGGTTAAAAACCATTTGTTTAGGACCGACGCGCACCAGTGTGAATAAACACTCATCTTGAGAATAACACATCTAGCATGGAAAATATTAGCCACCCCTCACCGCTCCGCGAGCGAAACAAACACACAAAAGAGAAGTTTATTTTGAAAATTAGTGATGGCACATGCAAATTTGCTTAGAACGCCGAAATAATACCGCATATAGGTAGATATAGTGGACTCATGTGGCAAAACTAGTTTAAAGGATTTTGGATGCACAAGTAGAGGTCATACTTAGTGCAAAATGAAGGCTAGCAAAAAGATTGAGAAGTGAGCAACCAAGAAATGAATAATCTCATAAGGAAGCATTAAGCATAATTAACACCGAATAATGCACCACAAGTAGGATATAATTTTCATTACATGATCATTGACTTCCGTGCATGCATAGGGAATCACAAACCTTAACACCAATATTCTTACTAGAGCATAATTATTCATCAAGATGACTCACATATCACATCATCATATCTGAAAACTATTACTAAGAATCAAGTTTATTTTGTCCAAGGATCTTCATGACATTTTATTTTTCTTTATCCTTCTTGGATATCTATCACTTTGTCACTAATTTTCATGTGTTGCTTTTCATAAGCTCAAACAAATATAGGTGAAGATCATGAGCATAACAAATTTTCTTTCTCTCAAAATAATTTAAGTGAAGGAAGCACTACAAAAAAATACACTTCCATGATGATACGTGTTTGTCATAGTAGGTCGCTTTTTTTGTCATGCATGTACATCCATGACAAATTTATGACAGAATCAAGATAGTCATACCTGTGTTGTCGTAGAAGTGTTCCATGACATTACCAAAATTATCATCACGGAAGTGTCCACTTCCATGATGATAAATCGCGCGTCACAGAAGTGCTTTCGTCAAGGGTGACCGACACGTGGCATCCACCATAACAGAACGTCGTTAAGCTATCGGGTCGGGTTTTGGATCTGATAACCCGTTAACAGCCCCGACCAATGGGGATTTTCCACGTGTAAAATCATCATTGGCTGGAGGAAACACGTGTCGGCTCATCGTTGGGACAGATGTCAACCACTCATTGGACAGAAGGCGCCTATGATACGTCGACATGTGGCACGGCCCAACAGAGGCCCATTCCTGTGAAAAGGCCGGCCCGTTTGACTTGGTCAAAAGCTGGCAGGCCGGCCCGTGGAAAGCCTGTTAATGGCTTGTTCGAATATAGCCCATTTACAGCCCTCTAACCCAAGGCCCGTTACGCCCTATCCAAATTAGGCCCAGTAGCATCATCTGGGCCATCCAATATGATTCCAGCCCGTTTTCACTTCTGGCCCATGTATGGCCCATGACGTCTTTTGGCCCATATGAGGCCCTATGTAACTCTTGGCCTACTAACGGCCCGTGGTGAAACTGGCCCGTAATGAACAGTGTATCACTTTACACCCATTAACGTCCCATGTTGAAACTGGCCCGTAATGAACAGTGTATCACTTTATACCCATTAACGGCCCGTTATTCCGTTGGGCCGTTTCCAGCCCATGTTATCTTTCGGCCTTCTCAGAGCCCATTTATTCTTGGGCTCATTTCCAGCATTCGTTTACTTATGGCCCGTTACTGTCATTTTCTGCTTGTAGGCCAAATTCAGCCCGTGGTTACAGTCGGCCCGTTTGTGGTCTGTTAATACGTTGGGTCGTTTTAATAGCGTCATCAAATACGTCCTATTAACGATGGCACGTTATGGTCGGCCCATGAACGGACGATTCCAACTCTAGCCCGTTTACAGCCATAATGCGGCCTAGTTTTAAAAAATAGGTTATTGCAGCCACTAGCGATCATACTGCCCGTATAAGGCCCATTGATGATACGGCCCGTAGAAGGCCCATTGTTTCTATGGCCCGTAGAAGGCCCACTGTTTCTACGGCCCGTAGAAGGCCCACTGTTTCTATGGCCCGTAGGAGGCCCAGTGTCACTACAGTAAATATTAGCCCATGGTTATTGTGGCCTAGTTTTAAAAAATAGGTTATTGCAGCCACTAGCAAACCGCGGAAAAAGAACTGCAATGACTAGAAGCAAACAAATAAACAAGACAACAAGGAAATAAATAAGCAAGCAACTTACGCTAGGCTATCACGGCTATCACACATATTACATCCACTGGGCATCAAAGTTCGCCACCAGTGCAAATAAACGCGCCGACAAAAGAATATACAAAACTGAGAGCACTTCAGAAGGCACTAGGACTGGCTAGGTCGCCCCCCCCCAAACAGCTGAAGAAGCTGAGTAGACCTCAGTTGTGTCAACGATAGATGCATCAACACTAGATTTAAGGCATGATGGTGCGCACGGCAGTCCTCTGACATCTTCATTACATCTTTGACTTCAAGTCAGAGCTGAGCTGAAGCAAGCCTTTCTGCTTTAAGTCGAGACTGAAGAAGTCGAACTGATTGAGGCAGCGACTGCATAGAGGTTGTCTCACACCTGCTGGTGAGTAGCTTCAACTCAGTGTCTTCATCAAGACAGGGCCTTGGGGTCATCTCGCTGTCCTCAAGATGTTTTGGCTCACTATCTTCCCTAAAGTTCTGCCTGGCGTAAGAGATACGAGTCTGAAAGAGAAACAAGGAGACACGTAATAGGTTTCACAATTATATAAACAAATAAATGGATCTGTTCTGCATAAGGAGCATGTTTTTACAACTACAATTTGAAACTGGTAGTTGTTGCAAACATCCAATCAGATGTAAACAGCAAAGCAAACAGCAGTGGAGGAAATGATGCCTATCCAAATCTATACTAGAACAAAGTTTGAAGGCTTGAGAAGGATGAACTTACATTACATGTTAACACGGGCTGGACAAAGCCCTTCTCCATGTTGATGGAAGGATAATTCAATAAATTTTCCAAAGAACATTCTTTATAAGCGTTTCCATTATTCTACATTTTGCAAAGAGTAAATATAGATCAAATAATATTGGAAGAAACAGAGGATAATGAAGCTCAGGTGCAGATTGATGATACATAATCAAATAGCAATTAATTAAGTACAGCGTTACAAGGCAAAAGGGAGAGAGGTACTGACAAGAGCAATGCAGAGCCCATTATTGTTTTGAGATCGTATGATCCTTTGAGCAAGGAGATTCATCTGAAATTAGTTTTCATACAAGAGAGAAGGTAAGGCACAAGCAGAAATTTAGGAGTTCAAATTTTGAATTGATATCATAGATAGTACCTGACGCTGGGCTCCCAGCAGTTCTAATAGGGGTTTGGCCACTGGAGTAGGGGTAAAGTGTGGTACAGTTGGGCCTGTGTTTTCTGTGGCTGATGATCTATCTGATTTAACAGGCATCACTACCTTTTCCAAATACCTACTTTGTACTCCTTGACGACCTGCACTCACCCTCTTCCTTTTGGACACCTATTACGAAAGAACAACATTTGACTGGAAAAACATAGTGTGACGACACATGGAATAGGTACAGAAAATGGATAGGTATGGCATATACTCATATATGATGCTTAAACTAAGCAGATGGTGTAACAAAGTAGAAGTAATGCAAGAGGTCAGAAGCAAAATATGTGCGACCAATACAACTCTGCAAAGTTAGAGCAAGCACCTTGATGGGTGAATAAGATAGGCCATCCTCCACCATGCCAAGTTTGTTAGGCAGTGGATCATTCCGCAATATTCCTCTCGTGCGCCCATTCTCATATTCATTTTGATAATGTTCAATATCTGACATGCATGAAAACATAAAAACAAGTGAGATTTTCTTTGTAATGCAGAAGTGATTCTAATCCATACTGCCTCCCTGTAAACCCCTTTGTGCTATCTCTGCAATTCTTTTAAAAGATGACATGCATGTTGTAATTTGTTGTGTGCATTAATATAATGTGGCCTACTACTCAAAATATAAGAGCTCCAGAAGTGATGACACTTCGCAGATGATAGCTTCAACATATAGTAAAGAAGAACAAGTCGACCTGACCTGACAGATTCAAAATATACTAAGGGAGAACAACTCGACCTGACCAGACGACCGCAAGAGAAGAGTATCATCTTAAAGAAGAGCAGAAGAGCAAGCAGATTGAAGATATTACAAGTCTTTTAATACAATGTCGGTTGGCCACCCATGATGAACCAGAGCGCACAGAGAAATACAATTCTTTCCGGTCTCTTCATATGTGGCTCACATGCATTTCGGAACTAAAGTAGGAACATTTATCTAACCAATTAAACATCTCTCAGTTTTACTAATATCAGCAATAATATCAGATATGAATTTGTACAACTAAGCTTGTTTAGCTCGATGGGTGGAGCAGTGCTCTTACGACACGAACCACGTAGGCTGATTGTGGTCATCATAAAATGGGGAAAACATAAGCATGATGAGTACAGTGTTGACCGTGGCAGTGGGATGGCAGATCTGAAGCTGCAAACCGCGCAAAGGGTAGTTAGCAACCGATGTTTTCTTTGAAATAACAACTAAGATTTGGTATGGACAAGAAAGTACGGTCAACAAGTCACAAAGAAATGCAATTATGATGTCTCTCTATATGTCGTGACATGCATTTGGAAACTCAAGTGGGACCTTTAGCTAACCAATTAAACGTGTCGGTTAACTAATATCAGTATCATATCACAATCATATTTGAACAACTAAGCTTTCGAATTCTGAGTGTTGTGTTGTTTAGCTTGAAGGGTGGAGTAATGCTAGTACGACAGAAATCACCTACGTAGATCATAGTAGAGTAGATAAAAGAGGAAACCCCTAAGCATCAAGAGAAAAATCAGGAAAGTGGAACTAGATGGACCAGTGGGTGGCGCACATGCTTTTTGAAATGAATATAGGAACATTAGGTCACCAATTAAACATTCTCTGTTTTAGTGATATGAGCATCATATCAGATTCGTATTTCAACACGCAAGCTTTGGGTTGAGGTCTTGAGGAGCAGTGCTAGCACGACACGAAGCACCTACGATGATGGTAGTGAATATAAAGGGAGGAAACCATAAGCTTTACGAGTATAGTGCCCGTGCCATGGCGGATCTGAAGGTGCAAACCGGACAAAGCTACTTCGCAACCAATGTTTGCTTTCAACTAGCCACTACGATTTGGTACGGACAAGAAAAGTATAGTAAACAAATTACGATCTATTTTCCGGGTGAGATCAATAACTTAAGCACATATGGAAGA
Source organism: Triticum urartu (assembly GCF_003073215.2). Classification (NCBI taxonomy): domain Eukaryota; kingdom Viridiplantae; phylum Streptophyta; class Magnoliopsida; order Poales; family Poaceae; genus Triticum; species Triticum urartu. Next base: position 607,011,091 of record NC_053026.1, on the reverse strand, counting down.
GTACCACCTCTCTTACGACGCCGTGTAGGCCTATGCTAATACGTTGAGGGTGCTGCGGGTGCAATGGCTGTCGGCGGCGGGGAAGAAGACTTTAGACGGCAGACGGCCGGGTCAGGCGATATATCATGTTGCCGTGGACGAGGCAGTCGTAGGAGCGGCAACGGAAAGGTGGACGACGGCGCCGATGAAGCGAGAGGAGGCGATAATAGGATGTTGGTCCAGCGCCATGGATGAGAGACGTCCATCTCTTGCAGTGGACGACGGGGTAGGGTAGCGGCTCCGGCAAGGTGGATGATGGGATGGCGGATGGAGGAGGCTGGCCGCAGTGCAGAGGTTGTCGTGCCGCCAACGGTGTATGAATGGGCAAAATGGAGGGGAGGGGGGTCTCAAACTTTGGGACGCGCTTCTCTGAAATGGGGGAAAGTTACGAGCTTAGCCCCCGTTTAAAATTTCGGACATCGCGTCGGTTGGGGATAGGACCGTAATCTCGCATCTCCCAAATATTTGCCGGTAACTATTTCGGGCGAGGAGAGGGTGTTTTGGCGCCCATGGTGTATGAGCGGGGCTGACAAGTAGGGCGGTTGTGTCACGTCTGATGCAAGTTACACATCTGCCCCTATTTAAAATATTAGCCTACATCGATTTCGGGCGAGGAGAGGGTGTTTTGCCGCCCACGGTTGGCGCCCACGGTGTATGAACGGGGCTGACAGGTAGGGCGGTTGTGTCATGTCTGATGGAAGTTACACATCTGCCCCTATTTAAAATATAAGCCTACATCGATTTCGAGCCTGTTTGGATACTCTAACACAGTTAGAGTTAGAGTTATTTTCTAACCCACTCTAACCCAAATAAGCACCTCTCCACCAGGATAGTTGGGTTAGATGGAACTAACCCACTCTAACCCTCCCTGTTTGGATACTTTTGGGTTATTTGAGCCCCAAACTAACCCAAACTAGCTCTAACCCCATGATCCAAACAGGGAGGAGAGTTTGTTTTGCCGCCCACCGTGTATGAATGGGGAAATGGAGGAAGAGACACATGTCTTTCGGACGAGCTTGAATCAAATGTGTTTTGCCGCCCACGTTTGGCGTCCACCGTGTCTGAATGGGCTCAGAGGCCGTCGTGTCACGTCTGATTGAAGTTACTAGTCTACCCCTATCGACACCAGTGTAAATCCTATCGATAAGGATGTCAAGTGTCAGGGGTAGACAGTAATTTCCATCTCGCAAACACTTGCTTCGAGCAGCCCACAAATTATAGTGGGTGTTTAGCCGCTTCGTTCAAAACTTGGGAGAATTAGCATTCACGTTTGCCCTGGGACCTGGCAAACTAAATTCAAATCCAATTTGTATTCGATTACGAATATCCATAGATAATTATACGTTTTGTTATTTATTTCTTCAAAACCACAACAAAGATTTATTCCACCTTTATATATGATTATGATTTAGAAATGCCGTGATCTTCGAATTTAGTAGGTTGGATACACTCTGAGTCAAACAGTTATTTCATCCAATACAATATGCTCACACAACAAACAGTTCACCTTATGTCAATCATACAAGTTCTGAGGATTACCTTGCCTAAAAAATTTGGATCATTACAACACATGGACAACATAGGGGGTCTTGCAACATAATCCATTCAGAGACATGACACAACATGCAAGTACAATAATCTAATGAAAATTTGAACTGGTATCTAAATAAGAACCGGGATTATCTTGGGCTTCAGATAGCAGAAACAGCAGGACCTCCTCCGTCTTCAAATGCAACATTCTTACTTCCTCCAATTCTTGGGTTGCTTGCATAATGCGTGCTGCTAATTCCGTAATTTCCAGCCTCAAGATAAATATTACCTCATTCATGGCAGCCACACCATCTCTTTCTGCCTCTAGTAGAGCCTCAAGCACTATAATATCTGTGCTTAGACTGCTCTCCGGCGGTGTTGCCTCTGAACTTCTACCATCTAGTAACATGGATGGCGCACTGCTTCCACAAATAGATTCTGGGGTTGTACATTGTGTCCTAGTGTGAACAGCATCCTGAAAGGTTTCCGCTGGACATCAGTAAGAGATAGTTATCGTATGATCCAGGCAGTAAGCTTACATGGTAAACGACGGATGAATTATTCCCGAGAATGGCAAACTATATTTAAATGGTTCGAAGCAGCATCAGCCGAAAAGAAATTAAAATGGTAAGATGAAACTAGGGATGTAAGTGGCAAATAAACGAAATCCGCCAGTCCCATCTAGTTAGTTTTTGCTACCTCCCTAGTTCATTTTCCTCAAAAAAACAAAAACTCTTTTGAACTATCATACCACTAGTGGACTTTAATCGGGATTAAACCGGACCCAATTGACATCCCTAGTTGAAAGGGAGTGTACAACCGCTATATTTAAGTTTCCAAGGCATCTAATCAGTTGAAATAATCTGAGAAAGCACTTAACAGTGTGGCCTCATATAAACTACGAAGACAGTCTTGTGATGAAGTTGAGAGGAAAAGTTAAGGACTCAAATGAAATAGGCATGCATTTCTTTACGACAGTACAGCAGGCACTGCTGACATATTTGCCAACTCAGGTATAGCGTAACAACAAATAAGCATTCGAATCAAGCAATACAGCAAAGCAGACAACTGAACTATTTGTAATTCGGTAGGCTTACACATTGAGGGCACAAGCCAAGAAAGCAGCCCACTCGCATTACATTTCACATGTACTAAAACACATTGGCTTACCATATGTTGCTGTGAAGCCTAGCTGCTGTTGCAATGTTCTTTGAAGATATCGTCAGCATCCTGTGGTTGTAAATATAGTTGTTGTAGTTTATTGTGCACCATCTATTTAGGTAAAATTAATTTTAATCGCATGCACTGGTCCGAATTGATCATCAATGGTTCATCTAAACTAATGAAAGAAGGGTGTGTGCATACACGAAAATACTCCCTCCGGTTCTTTTTACTTTGCGTATAAATTTTTCTCAGTTTTAGTCTACGCGTTGTCGATTCCTAGCGCTGGTTTCCTTTTGTGCCCCGCCCCATCCGCCTTGCCCTAATTAATTGGCAAATTAGTCCAAAAAAATTAAACCAGTGCCCTCCTTGGTATGCGGGTCAAGAGTTATGGGCAGAGTAAATAGAATCGGAGGGAGTATATCTGCTTCCCTCTATTTTTATGCTTGTTCGAGGTGCCAGCCCCAAAAGAACAAATATTTTGCTTGATGGGGTTGGCAGCTCCATAATTAATAGAAGCATCAAATTAGTCATGCAACTTGGGAAGATCAAGAACACACAAACAAGTAATGAACAGAGGCTCGGAGCAGTGATGTAATAGCTAGCATCAGAAAATGTAGGGTAAAACGAACAAAAAGCAGCGGAACCACATGCTAGTTTGCTGATGTGTAATTAAGCATAGAGAACATTAAGCACTCTGATGGAACCAACAGGTGGCATCAGAACAAAACTAAAGCATATTAACTATATGTGCACTCGTATGTAATTTAGCACATGTAACATGTTCACTGCCAGAAGTGTGGCCCTACAGGTGCAAGCAGAATAACGCGTCTCATGAAAAACTGAATGATGCCCTGAAGAAATTCAAAGGTGCGATGCTTATGCTAGGAAAGTGAACGTAGGCGCCGGCCATTGGATAATAGTACCTGATTCTCGGCGGCGTATGGGTATCGTTGTCATACTTGATAGCTAAGGATCGTCGATGGTGCTCGTGTTGCGGTTGAGTTTGGGCCAGCTATCGCCGTCGCTGAAGTGGCTCCGGTGCTACGGTTGTGGCGCCTGTCGACATACAAGAAAGCTCATCTGTGGTAAGTGAACAGTTGCACGATAAAGAGAAAAACCGAAGGATTACAAATCGAAATAACCTGATGAGGCTGCGGCGTCGGTAAAGCAGGGCCGGTGGAGTTGAGTATGGCGTCCGTGTAGCGGGTCCGGTGCAGTGGACGAAGGCTTCGGCGGGCGCGTTGTATAGTGCTTTCGGTGAGGCGGATCTGTTGCAGCGGACGAGGGCTTGTATGAAGGGCCAGCGAAGGGGCGAACGAGGGAGTCAGTGAAGGGCCTATGCTGTGGTGGACGAGGGCGCCGGTTAAGCATATCCGATGCGGTGGACCATGATGGCGGTCAAGGAGATCTGGAGCGGTGGACAAGCCAGTCGCTGAAGCGGCTCCGGTGAAGTGGTGAGTTGGCAGTTGGGGGTTCCAAGGTGCGGAAGGTAGATCCGGCGGGGTGTGAGGTCCACCGCTGCGGCGGAGGACTAGATTCGGCGGCTTGCCGTGGTTGGGGGGTCGGGGAGGGGAAGGGGAGGGGCTCTGGGGAAGAATGTTGGGGGCAAAGAGGGGAAAACAATGGAGTTACCAAAGCAGCCTTTTTCCGTTCATGTGGCAGGGGTAAAGCAGGAATATCGCAGGGCTAAACTTTCGGGCGCGTGATATTTCGATGTGAGCGGGAAGTTTGAAAGCTTTTGGCGCCTAAAATTATAAGTATTCTGCTCTCGTACGGCCGACTATGATATCATGGCTGACAATTTGTTTGTTTTGCACGCAAAAAAAATGTGCAAGTTTTGAAAATCAATGTCTCCAACTCGAAACTTAGATTGTCCATTCAATTCAAATATGGATCATTGAGCTACTACAAGCAAATACCATCATACGTTCCAATTCAAATGAAATTCCAAATGTGTTTATCCTAAATATGATGACAAAAGCAAAAATCTGTATGTGTATGAATAAAGTGGATGATTATAAAGTTTGAACATGTCCGTATGTGTATATCTCTAGGTTTGATATATGAATTTGAAATCACGAAATCACGGCTTAAAAATGTACCTCCGTTTAAATGAATTACAAAAGCTAATGATGGAGTCGAATTCCAAAATTCCAATCTTAGGTTTGTAATTATGGTACATCAAGGTATATCACGCATGTTCAAAAGTATCATTATCTCATAGTACAAACTGTGAAACAAATTGATCAACCATGAGTGCACAATATCTCAATTACGCTAAAGTCCCTCAAATATAGACACCTCACTCTTTGTCTGAAGTCAACCCCCCCCCCACCACACACACACACAGAGAAGTCGTTCTCTCCCCCAAACACCAACACACGAGCACATTAACACCCCTCTCTCTTGTAAAGTCCGGACCCCAACATAGGTCTCTATCACTTTGTCTCTCGGGCATGCACACATCTCTTCCCTCACTCTCTAGGTCTCCCGCTATGTCTCTTACCCAAGCACACACACTATGTAGAGTGTATATTTCCCATACACACAAAACGTCGCCCCCAAATGTCTATCTCCCTAGTTATGTGGTTCTCGCGCACTCACCTCACACACCACCCCCACTGCAAACAAGCACACTTTTGTCTCCTTGTGCACCACTCTCCTCTTTCTATCTCTCCCACATGCGGACCCGCCCCAGCTCCTTCCCTGTATACATATATGTCGTGACTCTTTGCATAGCTCCCTAATGTATAATCGTTCTTGATTTCGCACATTGTTCTCTACACCATCTATTCCAGCTCTCTCATGAAGTCCCTATCACCCACACGATGACTCGCTTCCCTTGCGTCTCCGTTCATAGGCCAATTTCGGACAACATCAACATTGTCTCCCTATCTATACGCCATTTATGGACACAAACGACCCCTCTTGCCCCCTCTCTTCCTCTCTCTCTCTCTCTCTCCGGTGCTAGCTCTCTCTTTCTCTCGCTCTCACACCCCTCTCCCCCACACACACTCGATGTCTCTTCCAAATAGTCTGCTCCCCCCGCCCGCACCCGTGCTATATCGCTACTACACATGTCACACCATTCCCCCTTCCCTTATACTAGGTTTACATCATCAGTGGTCTCTCTACTCCACATACACTCTCTCCCTCTCACACACAAACGCGTGCACAAACACACACAAACATGCACAAACACCCATTTACCTGGATCCTCATCTCTCCTCATGTCTGCATGTGTATCTCACACACTCACTCTCTAATTATGTATATGTGTCTCCATGTTACACAACACAAAGCCCCATGTACATGTCTCTCTCTATCCTCCACACACATAGACACAAAGAATCTGTTATCATTGCCTCAGTCTCTAACATATCACACACGCACACACACTCTCTCTCTCTCGCAAACACGCTCAACAAGGGTTTCCCCGTGAATAACTTACCATCTATTCATGAACAGTCGTGGCAGTACGGCAAACACGAGACGTGAAAAAGAATAAATCTACACATGCGTAGACCACCTATTATGACTAATAGGACTAGAGCAAGCCAAAAAGCGCACCGCCGTCACCCCCTCCTTGTCGGCGACGGGAAAATCTTCGTTTTACACAATCGAGAAGTCATTATGCTAAGGGCCCACATGCTGAGGCGTTGAATAGAATGTAGATGCTAGTTTACGGAAGCAAGTATCGATAATACGTTTGTATCTCCATACTTATATTTCTTCTCTTATAAAAAACCAAGTTGTTGATGATGGTACGTGTGCCATCTTGCAATATAGACCGTCTGATCTATATCTGACGGATGGAAATTAAACTAAAAGATACCCGCACCCCTCTCCACATTTGCAGACAAGGCCTTCCCTCGTTCATCCTTATCTCCAACAAACCTCATTGTTGAGCAATTAAGAAAGGAAGCCTCTCAAACAAACTGGCCTGGTGGCCGCTGCCGGCGTCGTCAATCCCCATGCCTCCGCTCAGTTCGACCACCAACCACTACCACACCCCACTCCTCTTCACCTTATCTCATATTTCTCGAGATATCATTAGTTTTTACACATGGGATTACTCCCGCAAGGGTCAATCACAACAAGTGTTTTATAAAAAATGCATCTTGATGTTCCGTGCAATGCACGGATCTTGCTAGTACTCCTACACAAGACTAAGTTGGTGATGCTGGTGTGTCTGCCATCCGTCGTTTCTGACCATTAGATCTACATCTAACGATTGTGAGGTAAGTTGTTGCCTTTTCTCACCAACATCCCACTTGTCTACCAATTTGCAGAAAAACCCATAATTAGTATCTTAAAACCAACCACATACCTCCCTGACCTCACCAAAACAGCCCAAGGAATATATTCTCATTGAAACATAATATATCTCTAGTGACATATGTATATCAAAATTAGAGTGTTTTGTACCAAGTTTGTGAATAAGTATTATTCTAATTATGATTCGTTGCAACGGACATGAACATTGCTAGTATTTCCAACCATGCATTTCTTTTCCTAGTATTCCATAGTTTCGAGTTTTCCATCAAGATATTAGTCACTCATGGTTGATATTTACTTTCAATCATGTACACATATGCACTATGTAACTAGCCTTGCTTATTGGCTTCCAAAGCTTAACTTTCACTCCGACTTACAATATGTAGATATTTAACAAAAAACTTAAACTCGAGCGCCCCTCCAAGAATTACCCAAAGTGCAGGTTACTACCCTGACTGGAGGAAGAAGCGTATGATACAGCTGATCGGCCACCTCGTGGGTGCGATAGAGAGGCATTCCAGCCAAAAGCTCAGCCTCCACCCCGACGCCATTCAAATAAAAAGGCATGCGGAGATACGCCAGACCTGTGAGACATATTGGAGGACAAAGCAAAGCATGCAAGATCGATCTATGGATCACGACGGCGCACCACTCTGCGAGACGATAAACGTCACGCCGGATACAGTAAAAGCAAATCCGGCCGGGCTAAACACAGCGGGCAAGACCCATTCGAGCTGCATCGCGATATAGCCCAATACAGAGGCACCGCACACCCCTTATGCTTCACAGACGAAGTAATGGAACATCAATTCCCAGAAGGTTTCAAACCTATAAATATTGAATCATACGACGGCACAACAGATCCCGTAGTATGGATTGAGGGCTTCCTCCTCCACATCCACATGGCCCGCGGTGATGACTTACACGCCATCAAATACCTCCCACTAAAGCTCAAAGGACCAGCGCGGCATTGGCTTAACAGCTTGCCAGCGGACTCCATTAGCTGTTGGGAATATCTGGAAGCCGCATTCCTCGACAACTTTCAGGGCACCTATGTGCGACCACCAGACGCCGATGACTTGAGCCACATAATTCAGCAGCCAGAAGAGTCGGCCAGACAATTCTGGACTCGGTTTCTTACAAAGAAAAATCAAATCGTTGACTGTCCGGATGCGGAGGCCTTAGCGGCCTTCAAGCACAACATCCGAGACGAGTGGCTAGCCCGGCACCTTGGTCAGGAAAAGCCAAAATCTATGGAAGCTCTCACGACGCTCATGGCCCGCTTTTGTGCGGGAGAAGACAGTTGGCTGGCTCACAGTAATAACATATCAAAGAACCATGGTACCTCAGATACCAAGGACGGCAATAGCAGGTCACGTTGCAACAAACATAAGCGCCGCATTAACAGCAAAAATACTGAGGATACGGCAGTCAATGCCGGATTCAAAGGCTCTAAACCCGGTCAGCGGAAAAAGCCATTCAAACAAAGTACGCCGGTCCGTCCAGCTTGGACCGTATACTCGATCGCTCGTGTCAAATACACGGCACCGCAGACAAGCCAGCAAATCACACCAACAGGGATTGTTGGGTGTTCAAGCAGGCCGGCAAGTTAATTGCCGAAAACAAGGACAAGGGGCCACATAGAGATGACGAGGAGGAGCCCCGCCAGCCGCACACCGGAGGGCAGAAGAGGTTTCCCCCGCAAGTGCGGACGGTGAACATGATATACGCGACCCACATCCCTAAGAGGGAGCGGAAGCGTGCGCTCAGGGACGTATATGCGTTGGAGCCAGTCACCCCAAAGTTCAACCCTTGGTCCTCCTGCCCGATCACCTTCGATCGCAGGGACCACTCCACTAGTATCCGTCATGGCGGATTCGCCGCATTGGTCCTAGACCCAATCATCGACAGATTTCACCTCACTCGAGTCCTTATGGATGGCGGCAGCAGCCTGAACCTGCTGTATCAGGACACAGTGTGCAAAATGGGTATAGACCCCTCAAGGATCAAACCCACAAAAACAACCTTTAAGTGCGTCATTCTAGGTGTAGAGGCCCATTGTACAGGCTCAGTTACACTGGAAGTGGTCTTCGGATCCCCGGATAACTTCCGAAGCAAAGAGTTAATCTTCGATATAGTCCCGTTCCGCAGTGGTTATCACGCGCTGCTCGGGCGAACCACATTTGCTAGATTCAATGCGGTACCGCATTATGCATACCTCAAACTCAAGATGCCAGGACCTCGCGGAGTTATTACAGTCAATGGAAACAAAGAGCGCTCTCTCCGAATAGAGGAGCACACCGCGGCCCTCACAGCAGAAGCGCAAAGCAGCCTCTCAAGGCAATCAACCAGTTCGGCACTTCAAAGCCCGGACACCTTCAAGCGCGCTCGGAGCAACCGACCAATAGATCGCCTGGCGCAATCTGAGCTTGCATAGCAATGCGGCCCCCACCCCAGTCCCAGCCAAACGGTGAAACTCGTGCCGCGCGTACATAATTACGCATTAAAAATACCATGGGCACAGGTGGGGAGGGGGGCACAACTGCGGCACGCCCCAAGATGCGGCTTAAACCGCACTAGGGGCTTCCCGTTTGGTTATTTTTCTTTTTTTCAGGACCTTAATCTCTGGAAACACTGTCCGGCAGCACTATTGCCGAACACATGATGCAGCAACCAAGGAGGTAGACAGCTACGTCATACCATGGAATTCCCAGGTTGATTATAGTAACGAGTGAAATATTCGATTTCATATCATTCCTCAGCTCGCCCTTGGAAGGGACATAGTCCTACTCTTTGCTTATCGCACTATCTGTATCACTCTGCTTTAATGCAATTTTTTAATAATCAATGCATGACATTACGACTATTATTGCATTCTTGTAATATATATATATATATATATGTGTGTGTGTGTGTTCATTAACGACGCCTTGCAACCGTACACTTTGGTATGGCCAATACACCAGGGGCTTATGTACCCCACAATATGGTGTGAAAAGTCCGAACACTTTCACAAGTGCGGCACCCCGAACTTATAGCATTATATGCATTAGCTCCGAATCATGTCTTTGGTGAAATGTTGGGTTTGCCCGGCTCCTATGTTTTGGTACCTTATGTTCCGCTCTATCGACTAAGGTAGCGCTAGGAGAACTACTGCGATTGTGCCCCCGTTCTGTCGGGCTTAGCACCTCAGTAGAGAAAGCTAAAACTGACTTTCATGATAAGGCGAGAGACTGGTCGCTGTTCGGCGAGGTTTTTCGAGTCCCTAAAGACTTATACCGCTTAGGGCAAGGGGCCAGCCCTGTCCAGCTTACAGGCATGTATCGCGCCCTGAATTCAGCCTTCCGAATACCATGGGCTTCGCCGAAATTTAAAATTATACAATTCTATGGCTAAGTGAGAGTGATAAAGCATTATTAGTCTAGTTTGCCTTGTTCGTTGTGCTGAGCACCTCCCTCGAAGGACCCAAATATGGGAACAAGAGTGCTCAGGTTTATCCCGAACACCCCAGCACTCGTGGCAAGGGGCAGAAGCCGAGGACTAGCCATCTCTCAGATTGGATAAACGGCCAAACAGAAGGCAATATTTTAAATTCACACAAGCGTTGCATAGCGCATACGAAACAAGTTTTCATCATACAGGATCACACGAGCAAGTCTCATACAAATATTACATCTTTTGAACACTCATCCGCGATGAGACGGGCACCCGGCAGAACACCCTCGTAGTACATCTCGGGGTGGCGGTGCTCCTTGCCCTCTGGCGGCCCCTCCTTTATCAGCTTCATGGTGTCTAGCTTGACCCACTGCAATTTCTCACGGGCGAAAGCCTGGCGTGCACCTTCAACGCAGACAGATCGCTTGACGACCTCCAGCCGTGGGCAGGCATCCACAAGCCGCCTCACCAGGCCAAAGAAGCTGTTCAGAACAGTGTCGCCAGGCCACAGTCGGACAATAAAGCTCTTCATGGCCCGATCGGCCGCCTTATGTAGCTCGACCATCTACTTCAGCTGGTCGCTCATTGGCACCGGGTGTTCGGCCTCAGCATACTGAGACCAGAACAGCTTCTCCGTTGAGCTTCCATCCTCGGTCCGGTAAAATTGTGCGGCATCGGACACACTGCGGGGCAGATCTGCGAATGCTCCTGGAGAGCTCCGGATTCGGGTAAGTAATCGGTAATTTACTTTTACATGCTTGCTTTGCATATAGAAAGCCTTACCCGCCGCTATCTTCTTCATCGTGTCGATCTCTTGGAGGGCCTTTTGGGCTTCGGCCTTGGCACTTTTTACACTCTCGAGGGCCGCGGCAAGCTCAGACTCCCGCGTCTTTGAATCAAGCTCCAACGCCTCGTGCTTCGCCACGAGAGCCTGGAGCTCTTGCTGCACCTCGCCCACCCGAGCCTCGTTCTTCTCTCGCTCGGTGCGCTCCTTGGCCGCTTTATCTTCGTCCTTGGTTAGCGCTTGCTTCAGGGTCGCCACCTCGGTCGTGGCCCCTGGCAAACATACAATGATCCTGTCATTTTGCAATCGCGTCCTTTTTATATATACATATCTATAGACGGGGTATTACTTACCCTTGTTCTCCTCGAGCTGCCTCTTGGCAAGGCCGAGCTCTTTCCTAGACCCCTCGAGGTTTTGCTTCAGTACGGCAACCTCCGCAGTCAGTGCGGCAGACACCAGCAGCGAAGCCTGCATATGCGTATTGACACACTTATATTAGACTCCTGCGATATTATTTGATCCTCTGTTCGGCTTTTCTTTGTGAACACTGAACAAAGCATCAGGGGCTACTGTCTATGCGGTAATATTTCTACTACATTTTAAAACACTTACCTCAAAGCCTGTTAGAAGGCTGGCACAGGCTTCAGTCAATCCTCTCTTGGCGGACTGAACCTTCTGGATCACCGCACTCATGATAGTGCGGTGCTACTCGTTGATGGAAGCGCTGCGAAGCGCTTCCAGCAGATTGTCTGGTGCCTCTAGATGGACAGAGGTCACCGGCACAGGCGTCTTGCCCCTCTTAGAAGGAGGCCGCCTGCCCGAGCCCGGAACCGCTGGAGGGTCCGGCATGGTGTTCGGCTGAGGGCCGAACTCGGAGCTCTCGGGGGCCCCGTCCCCGTGGCTCCCTTAGTCCGGAAGGTCGCCTTGAGGCGCCTCCAGGACTGTCTCCCCTTGATCCGGTGCCTCTTGAGACAGCACCTCGGCGTCGTCAGCAGGATGAGGGGAGGTGGTGGTCGGGACTGGATCGCTATCCATGTCCGACGAGCCCAGGGAGCCGTCCGATGATACATCGATGCTGGTTCGCGGCGGCCTGCATAATCATGTTCGGCGTTAGGGAAAGCAGTGCGACAAAGGAATGCTATGAGTTACTCTGGTATCCGAATACTTACGATCTCCCCGGGGGCTTGGCCCGGGGCAACCACTTGTATTCGCCCTAGTCGGCGGCGGTGTCCGAAAGGAGAGTCCTCCCCTTCTTGGACCCTTTGGCCTCCCCAGTTGGGGCGGCCTTCCTTTTGTTGTCTCCCCCGCTTGGAGGGGGAGCATCTTCTTCTTCTTGCTCGTCTTCGGGGGAAGAGTGTGCCGCGGAGTTATCGTACGATGAGTCCGATAACACCTGGCGTCGGGAACTCTTTCGGGTTCCCTTGGCCTTCTTGGTCTTCTCCGGCACCTTGTAAGGAGCCGGAGCCAGCATCTCCATCAGGAGAGCGCTCGTAGTGTCTTCGGGCAAAGGGGCCGGACAGTTAATCTGCCCTCACATCTCCACCCACTCCTATCAAAGGCGTGGAGATTAGACCCCACGCATAATTAAGCTAGGGAAAATAAATGTCCTACGGGACGTATTGAACTCACCGAACGCGCTAGACGCTTTGCGCTTAGTCCGCGGTCCTCGGCGAGAGAAGGGGGGACCTCGGCGCCCTTGAACAGCACCTTCCATACGTCCTTGTGCATCGTATCGAAGAGCTCGCTCAGAGTCTGGTGCTGGGCCGGATCATACTCCCACAAGGTAAAATCCCGTTGTTGACACGGGAGGATCCGGCGGATGAGCATAACTTGGACTATGTTGACAAGCTTGAGCTTTTTGCTCGCCATGCTCCGGATACATTTCTGGAGTCCATCCAGCTCCACCGATGAACCCCACGACAAGCCCTTCCCTTTCCAGGAAGTGAGCCGTGTTGGGAATCCGGATCTCGGGGGCTGCCGCCCATTTGGCGTCGTGCAGCTCGGTGATGTAGAACCACGCCGATTTCCATCCCTTTATTGTCTCCATGAAGGAGCCTTCGAGCCATATGACGTTGGGCATCTTGTCCACCATGGCTTCGCCGCATTCTGCTTGTTGGCCTCGTACTACCTTCGGCTTGATATTGAAGGTCTTTAACCACAGGCCAAAGTGGGGCCAGATGCGGAGGAAAGCCTCACACACGACGATGAACGCCGAAATGTTGAGGATGAAGTTCGGGGCCAGATCATGAAAGTCCAGCCCGTAGTAGAACATGAGACCACGGATGAATGGATGGAGGGGAAACCCTAGTCCGCGGAGGAAGTGGTGAAGGAAAACTACCCTCTCGTAAGGTTCCGGGGTCGGGACGATCTGCCCCACAGCAGGCAGCCGATGCGCAATGTTCGCGGCTAAGTATCCGGCTCCGCGCAGTTTCTTGATGTCTCCCTCCGTGACGGAGGAGACCATCCACCTGCCTCCCGCTCCGGACATGGTTGGAGAAGGTTGAGGCGGGAAGTGTGGACTTGGGCGCTAGAGCTCGAGTGTGCAAAAACGGATGAGCAAAGGAGGAGAAGGCATGGATAGAAAGGTGATTCATTATCCCTTTATATGGGCGGACGAAGCTAAGCGTCCCCACTTGCCTGGTAAAAATCGCTTATCCCCCAAGCGCCGTAGTTGATGGAGCGGTTGGGTTACCCACGCTTGTATTGATGAGAATCCTATAATAACGGGAAACGATCTCTGCTTTGACAAGACGTGTCGAAAAACTGCCTCGCGTTATGTGCGGGGCTGGTTAAAGGAAACGGTTCGAATAATCACCGGGCCATGACATAACGTCATGCTGCCAAAACAAGCCAGCAAATTAGATATGCGAAAATATTATTCTCTCTACGGTGGAATGTGGGACTTATTTTGCAAGGTCGGACACTATCCTCGTATTCAAATTCTTCTGTGATGTATTCGGAGAAGGAACCCGCCTTGCAATGCCGAAGACAATAATGTGCGCCGGACTCATCGTCATTGAAGCTTGGTTCAGGGGCTACTGAGGGAGTCCTGGATTAGGGGGTCTCCGGACAGCCGGACTATATCCTTTGGTCGGACTGTTGGACTATGAAGATACAAGATTGAAGACTTCGTCTCGTGTCCGGATGGGACTCTACTTGGCGTGGAAGGCAAGCTAGGCAATACGGATATGGATATCTCCTCCTTTGTAACCGACCTCGTGTAACCCTAACCCTCTCCGGTGTCTATATAAACTGAAGGGTTTTAGTCCGTAGGACAATGATCACAACATACAATCATACAATAGGCTAGCTTCTAGGGTTTAGCCTCTCTGATCTCGTGGTAGATCTACTCTTGTACTACCCATATCATCAATATTAATCAAGCAGGATGTAGGGTTTTACCTCCATCAAGAGGGCCCGAACCTGGGTAAAACATCGTGTCCCCCGCCTCCTGTTACCATCCGGCCTAGACGCACAGTTCGGGACCCCCTACCCGAGATCTGCCGGCTTTGACACCGACACTCCAGTTTTTGTAAGAGGTTTGTAATAAATCTTGGCCCAAATTGGACAATGTTTTTACCACGACATATATGTGCCATGACGTGACACCATGCCACCTTTGATGACTTTCTGGTGAGTTTAGGATTTATGGGGACTTAAAAACCGAGATTCAAAATGTTTGAGGACGAGCCATGACACCAGTACGGTTGTAATTCGTTCCCATTCCTAGCATGGGACCTAAACATGCACCCAATGACACATGTACAATTTTTCTAGCCATTTTGGTGAACTTGAGCATGTATTTGTAGTTTAAATTTGAATTATGGACATTAAATTCCTAGGAAACTCAATTAGTGTATAAAAAGGCCAAACAAACCCTGAATAAGTTTAAATTTCAGCACGGATATCCTGTCATTCCATGTTGCCCGTAGAAGAAAATACAAGGTGAAAAGAGGCAGTGATTACGCTTCACCCATAAAGGGGGACACGTTTCCCTATTGGAACAATGAGGCTTCTTTGAGAGAAGCTCCGGTTTGTAAGAAGCTTGTAATAAAACTTGGGCCGCCATGGACGAAAAAAATTCCTTGACATATAAGTGCGATGTCGTGACACCATGGCAGGTTTCACAATTTTCAGCTTAGTTTTGGATTTACGGGGATTTAAAAACCGAGATTCTTCTCACGAAATGTTTTCAAATAGCACATGGTTCACTCACGAAAGCCGATATTCAATGAAAACTTCGTGGAAACCATATTTTAAAGTTACATAAAAATCTGAAAAAATGTAGGATGTTAAGAAGGTGATGTTTTATTGCGACACAAAATTTCAAGTTGAAAAACATTACGAGATGTGAGCTATGAAAAAGACAAATTCCGCCCTGAATAGTGACATTACTATTCGGCACTATTCAAGACTAATTTTGTCTTTTTCATAGCTCACATCTCGTGATGTGTTTCAACTTGAAATTTTGTGTGGCAATAAAACATCATCCTCTTGACATCCTGCATTTTTTGAATTTTTTTTTGAAACTTCAAAACATCGTCTTCTCGTGGTTTTCACCGGTTTCCACCGAATGTTGGTCTCCGTATGATATCCCCCCTGCTGCGCGCACGATCTGAGTCCTGCGTTCTGACTGGCCAGAACCCAAACCCCACGGATCGTACGTGTGCACCGTTGGATGCTCCCAGATCGAATGGCAACCCTGAGCCCTTTCGATAGCACATGCAGTACATGGGTAAGAATTGTACGCATGCGTCGTGTAGCTCACGCTTCCTTCTCTACTAAGTTTTCATTCAAAACAGGCTACCGTTTCTCGCCACTCCTCTCATCGGTTTCCCGCCTCTTCTCCCAGATATGCATGATGTAGATGTTCGTTTAATTCTTATAGTTCATCTTATCCAAAATCAATTAGTTTTATAAGAAAACTATTTTAAGATTCATGGAATTGTGCATTGTAAAGGTAAAAACAAAAAGTGACAATTCATTTAGAAAAAAAGGTTTGGGCAATTAAGATATGGAAGATTCCAGAGAATAAAGGAGAAGTGCTTGTGTTTTTAGGTTTGTGCATTATGCTTAAGTTCAACCATGGAGTCTTCTAGATTGTACATGTGGCGGAATCTGGTGGAATGTAGATGATATCCAATGGCCAGTAGTGCTCGGATTTGCCATCTATCTACCGTCGGATTGGCCTCATCCAAAGAGCAACTTTCATAGTTATTCGCACACTATATAGGTGTATAGATGTATAGATATATATAGATGTGTCCCATGCTAGACAAAATAAAGTTTGAGCATCATAGGTATGGGTACGACCCCCCCCCCCCGCCGCCGCCGCCACCTCGAAGTTGGGGAGCTGACATCATAGGTATTGAACTAGGCTTGGAGTCGGGTACGGTGTTTGGTTTGTAATGTAGTTGGCGTGGCCCATCGAATTTGTGCATTTGGGATTTAAACACATCATACACCATCGTACCCATACATATTTTCGGGCCGCATGCAGTGTATACGGGGTCTTCTGATCGACCACGTCTCCCTTGTGCGGTTTTTTGTGATGTCACGGATATCTGTGGGCTCCTCGTGTGTATATATATCATCCCTTTGACCGATAATGAGGGGTATGTGTTGGCATGAATGGATTACTCCTAGTTCGTGTTAGGGCCGGTCACCATCAAATGTCGGTCAACCAAAGCTCGAGCTCATGCATTGTCAGGATTCCCTCCCAGATGCTCAGACTGCTGGGTTCGACCTACATCAAACCCTGCGTACGTATCTCGTCCTTAACTACCTTGCCTTCATGGTTGTTGTCTGTATCGAGAGGTAGGCACCACATCTAAATTGTACATTATTATATATTGAAAACACACATCACCCCTTCCCAACATACATCATTTTGGGCCGCATGCA
Organism: Triticum urartu; assembly: GCF_003073215.2. Classification (NCBI taxonomy): domain Eukaryota; kingdom Viridiplantae; phylum Streptophyta; class Magnoliopsida; order Poales; family Poaceae; genus Triticum; species Triticum urartu. Next base: position 606,993,957 of record NC_053026.1, on the reverse strand, counting down.
AGAGGTGCTGGTTTTGTGGTCCCTCTCGTGCGATTTTTATGATGGTTCAATCTATTGGCCCAAGCGGTTTATCGATAACAAAAACTATCATTTGACCAAACAAAAGATTCATTGGTCCGTCTTATGGTAGGTCATGGCGACATGCATGTATGACCAAAGTATCGATCATTACGTGTATCCGCCCCCCTAACACGAAGTGGGAGGTGGTGGGCCAAGCATCCTAGCTAGGTACGACATTATGTCATTATATATATCCTAGCTAGGTGGTTGTTACGGTGCTTTCGGGTTTGCGAGGCAGGTGCCACCTAAGTTATGCATTGTGTATTTAAAGTTTTAAACATCCCCAATATTCGTACATATATTTGGCCACTTCCAGGTGGTTCTTGACTTCTGGCCCCTCTCATCGATCTTCAATGACACGCCCAACCATCGGCCCGCGGGGTCAAAGTTGTGCATTGGAATTATGAACATCACAGACCACCCTTTTCACTCATATATATTTGGGACACATGTTGGTGTGGCTGTCTTTTGACCCTCTCTAACGTTATTTTTTGCTGCAAAGACTCTGATGACCCTCAACGGACACGGGGTATAATATCTTAACCGTGTGCCATACAAGTGCGATGTGAATCACCACGACCGCGCAAGCGCGAGCAAATTAAGGTGGAGGTATTGGCTCAACCATGTGCGATGCAAGTGCGCTAAAATCACCATGACCGCGCAAGCGCGAGCAAATTAAGGTGGAGGTATTGGCTCAACCATGTGCGATGCAAGTGCGCTGAAATCACCACGACCGCGCAAGCGCGAGCAAAGGGTGGAGGTACTGGCTAAACCGTGTGCGATGCAAGTGCGCTGGAATCACCACGACCGCGCAAGCGCGAGCAAAGAGTGGAGGTACTGGCTTAACCGTGTGCGATGCAAGTGCGCTGTAAAACCACCACCTATGCAAGCTAAAGGCGGGTAAGTTTATTTGGAAATTAGGACAAACCGTGTGCGATAGACCAGCTAGCTAGAAATATAAAAAACAAACTACCCGCCTTGAGTGTTGCAAAAATCGGCGGATCTGCACCACTTTTCCTTATTATCATACACATATATTGTTATTGGACTGTGCGCGATCTTGGGCACTCCCGCCCACATCAATTCCTTTACCCAAATTTTACTAGCTGTCATACTTCAACCGTCGCCCACACTCCTCCAGCACCGACCTTATAGTAAAATTGCAGTAGCCGAGGCATTTGAACCGTCGCCCTCCCTCGTCCACCACCATCTCCACCCACCATTACCAAAATTTTCATTAGCCGCGGGGTATCCTCAAACACCACACCCCCTCCATAGTCCCCCGCCCGCCCCCTCCCCCCTCGAACCCAAGCTCGCGACCACCGTCGGCGCTGCCGCCAACCCCTGCCGGTCCGCCCATTCCTCCTAGCTTAGATAATAAAGTTCAGGTTACACAGCGGTTCAAATACCGTCGCCCCACTCCCCAGAGTTTTTAGATGAGGCCTGCGGTGTTCCTCCTCGCCGGATCCACATCCTCTGCTCCAGAATGTCGCAGCCTAAGCTCGACCACGTATCTCAGGGAGCCCGACGAGTGTTCGGCCAAGAAGAGGTTTATCATGGCCTCTCCGGTGGACGTTGGCGAGGTGGCCACCGTTCCCCAGACCTGTCGATCCCGGAGCAACACGTCTCCGCGGAAGCCAGTGAAGACGTTGACTATGTTGCCATGCCTAAGGCTTCATCTCAGCGGGCTAGCATATTACTGTATCTTCGGAAAGCTGGCTACGACATCAAGCTCGTCCACACCGACGGATTCACGCGGGCCATGTCACAGGTTAAGTGGTCCATCCCCAACCCCTATGGTTCAACCCCCGTCGATCTCTTCGACGGACCTGCCGCTAATCTCCTCCGCCAAGCGGTCATGGGTTTGTGAGCTTTATACTCCATCGAGCCCATTTTGTCACTTCTGAAGGACACATTCTATGGCGGCAGCTTGGGATCCTCAATTGCCAAGTCAGATCTCATCGACCACGACCTCTAGGAGGGTGTCGGTGTCAAAACCGGCGGATCTCAGGTAGGGGGTCCCGAACTGTGTGTCTAGGATCGATGGTAACAGGAGACGGGGACACAATGTTTACCCAGGTTCGGGCCCTCTATATGGAGGTAATACCCTACTTCCTGGTTGATTGACCTTGATGAATATGAGTATTACAAGAGTTGATCTACCTCGAGATCGTAATGGCTAAACCCTAAAAGTCTAGCCTGGCTATGATTATGAGGGATCTATCTACGGACCTAGACACAGGAGGGATCTAGGGTTACATAAGGTCGGTTACGAAGAAAGGAATATTCATATTTGGTCGCCATGCTTGCCCTCCACGCTAAGGAGAGTCCCATCCGGACACGGGTAGAGTCTTCGGTCTTTGTATCTTCACAGCCCATCAGTCCAGCCCATATCCAATAGGTCGGACGCCTGAGGACCCCTTAGTCCAGAACTCCCTCAGTAGCCCCCGAACCAGGCTTCAATGACGAGGTGTTTGGCATACAAATGGTCTTCGGCATTACAAGGCGGGTTCTTCTTCCTATGACTTTAAAGTGATGTATTTTGCTGTCCATTTAATGTCGCACCCCTCGGCTTCCGTGCCTTCCTGTCTTCAGCTTCCATGTGTTGAGTGAATACAAGAGGTCGGGGTATTTTTACATATACCACCCTGACCGTACCACAAAGGTGCCTATTTAAAGAGAATAGATCTCAGATCCCCTCCAAATCCCACGGAAGAAATCCTCAGAGCTTGCGGAGCAGATCCACCCCAACATGGCTAGCGCTCCCAGCTCTTCCTCTCGTCCCCACAACTCCTAAAAGGGGAATTGGGAGAGATGTTCAGTTTCTCACAGTCAGCTGTTGAAGCTGCAAACATAGGGCTTTCTCCCCCCCCCCCGCGCGGATTTGGTCCCCGTACGAGCAGGGATGATGTCCTTGAATGGCGGGGCTCAAGCGGAGAACTAACCCAATCCGTCCAGGGGGAACGAGTATGCTTTGTCCCCTTCTTGTTAAGAGGCGTCGGATTTCCAATCCATCCCTTCCTCCGAGGTCTGCTGGAGTATTACGGCCTCCAACTGCACAGTCTAACTCCCGCCTCTATCCCGCATATTGCGGGTTATGTTGCTCTATGCGAGCTATTCCTACGCTGCGAGGCCCATTTCGATTTATGGAGAAGACTATTCTGCCTCATCCCTCGTAATCAAGGAGGGTCAATATTTGAAGTGGGGGAGCCAAAGTGTGGCGCATCGCCGGCACCGGATACCTGTCTGGCACGCCGAAGAAGGCTTCCAAAGAGTGGCCTTCCGAATGGTTCTATATCGATGACGTCGCTCTTCCTGACCCTCTCCGTATGGCCCTTCCTGAATTTTCAAGTGCTCCATTGAAGAAACACCATAGCTGGCATCCTCGGAGCCTCGAGGAAGAGGATAGCGCAGAGATCGGTCTGATGTTGGGCAAGATTAAGATGCTTGCCTAGTCCGGATTGTCAATAGTCGAGGTAATGGCGATCTCCATAGCTCGGGGGGTCCAACCACTCCAATACAGAGGGCTGCCCATGTGGCACTACAACGGGGAAGACGACGCCTCATGCTATGGTCGGAAGGGCCCAAACACCCCCACCGCTCTGTCCAAAATATTGGCCGAACTGTATAAAGGGGAGAAAGAGGAGTTCGCCCGTCTCCAATATCGAGACAGATTTTCCATGTATAATCCTCCTAGCTGGGTAAGCTCTAACTCCACTATTTTACTCCTCCCTCTGAATTATTCTTGACAGGCAGTATCCTATCCGCTTATAACAGGAATGGCAAAAGGCTGTCGAGGGGATCCATGACCTTGCCCCTCAGCCAGAGAATCGCAACCAGGATCTTGACCCCGGATATGAAGAAGATCCGGACATATTTGTGGAGCTCGAGGATGGAATACTCTATCAGACGAGCTATGACGGTACGGATGTACCCATCATCGCTGATTACCCCGGCCTCCTTCCCGCTTCGCATGTAAGTAATTTAAAAGGCACTTTCTTTGAAAGAGCTCCCTTACTATGCCTAACCCACCACACTATTCCGTGTTCCAAAGGGGAAGCGCTTAGCGCCGCAACATGCACCAGAAGCATCTCTGAGGGGAGCAGCGCCAACGCTTGGCGCATCTTCGAAGAGGAAGGCAAACAATAACACGGCAGAACCCTCGTTAAAGAGGTAAGGTTTTTCTTTTCAAGAATACCCTTTCTGATCGTCACATCAAATTGTAATGCCATTCGCTGCTTTCTATCAGGAAAAATATCCGTCGGACTGTGTCCGGGGATCCGGCTAGACGTGCATCCACCAATCAGGTTCCGGACCCCACCCAAAGGACGGGGGCTAACACAGGAGTGGCACCGAACTATCCTTCCACAGAGGATTCGGACGACATGTCCGTCACGAACTCTGAAGTGGAGAGTGCTATGAATCATCATCATTGGAGGGCCGTTCTTCGTAATCCCGATTTTTCAAAAGAGGCATTGGATGCCTTCAATTCGGCCGATGCATACATCCGAGCTGCTTGGGATGGTATTGTCCGAGCCACAGACTAGCATCTGAAAGATATGTGGGTAAGCGTAGATTTAATAATCATACACCAGTAGCCCCCGAGACTTAAAGTAGTTGATACAACTAATTTAAGGATCAATGTATAACCAGGTGCTTACGGAGAAGAATAGTCTGTTATCTCAGGAGCTAGAAAAGTGTCGGACCCAGCTAGCTACTGCCAATGCCGAACTGGAAAAATCCAAGAAGGCATCTCCTGGTAATGTTTCCCTCCATCGAGAAAGCATAATGGTATACCAATAATGCTAGCACGGACGCTTACCTCTTAATAGGATCATTAGGTCAAGTGCAAGATAATCTGGAAGCCGCTCAAAGCGGAGAACGGGGAGCCAGAAAACTATTAGTCGCGAGCGAGCGTGCTCTAGCAAAGGTTGTTGTGGAGAAAAACAAGCTCCGGGATTCAAATACCCAACTGGGCGAGGAACTGAAAGATGTACGGGCCCAGCTGGCGGACTCCATAAAGGAGAATAAAAGGCTGCGGGGCGGCATATTCAGTATGTCGTCGAACTTACCTTCGAATAATTCGGAGGTAGAAAGGACTGATATAGTTATGTCTGCAAGTATGCTAACTAGCGGTCCCGAAGAGGAGATGTTCGGATCTTCGAGCGATCTACTACAAGAGCTGTCGCAGGTGCATGAGCAAGCTCGGCAGGCGATGCGAAGTGTTGCCAAGGCCCTATGGCCATCCGCCTCCCCTCCGGGAAAGATGGAGGAGCTGATACAACTATTCAAGGGAGCGCGGCGGCGCTTTCTACTGTGGAAGATATCAGCCTGTCGGGAAGGTGCACGAGAAGCTTGGGCCATGGTGAAAAACACGGTATACCAAGCTTGATCCGAATCATATGGCTCGGGTCGGACTTCTAGGGTCAGATAGAAAAGAAGTTCCCGTTAATTTGGTATATGACCAAGTAGAAGTAGCCGCCAAGTATTCCCAGCAGGATTGTAAATTAGACCGCCTACTAGACGGCATAGAGGAGGAAGTTTTTGAGTCCTAGTGACTATGTACTTTCCTTGACATATGTGACTCTAGCTAAATTATAAAAACAATTGTCATGGCAGACCATTTCGCTTCGACCTCTCGACCCGAAGGTGCGGAGTGTTTCCGAATACCTTAGCGGTAAAATAGACCGTGGTATGCGTCGGAACCAGGCATAGGGGTCATAGTTGCTTGAGCAGACAATGTGTATCCGGCTAGTTATGTTATATTACATTATGATTGTAAGAAACATCTTCCAGAGAGAATAGTTCCGTTAGGGGTTCCTTTCCCTGGGTGTGCATGAATTAAAATGCATGTCCAAACTGTGATTGATAATAGTACAGTATAGGTAGTCATCTGGGGGTTCACAATGGAAGGAATATACATCATATTTAGTCCGCCGACTAAATATTCTCTTAAGAACGCTAGCTTTCGGCTTCACCCAGTCTGAGGTACACATTCAGATGACCCGGCAGTAACAATCGCAGAGGTGCTCCCTTTGTGCCCTAGCCGAACTAACGGGAACGTAGGGCATAAGCACAGGAGCCAGGCAACCCAGCTTGGCCAAAACGTAAGTCATATCGATGCATATAATGGTGAAGAAAAGGTACATATGAGAAAAACACATATGTGATGAGCTTGATGCTCGGAAAATAAGCTTCTGTCCAGGAAGCCCCCAGGTATAGTGGACATACATTCTCTAGGATATGTACATCATAGGTACACGATTTAGCCGTGCGAAAGAGTTTAAGTGCTAGGAAAAAGAAAAAACGAAAAGAGAAGAAAAATAAAGGAGGCAACAGGGAGAAGGAGACAAACACATAGTTCGGCGCTAGGCATAGAATCTTCGGAGTCTGGCCGCGTTCTAGGGGTTCAGCTCTAGGCGATTGTCTGATGCAGCACGCAGGTGGTACGCTCCTCCCATGAGAACCTTGTCAATTATGAAGGGACCCTCCCACTTGGGCTTGAGTTTGTCCTTTTCTTCTCTGGCAAGTGTAGGACGAGTTCGCCGACATTATAAGTCTTGGCCCGTACTTCTCAACTTTGGTATCTGCGGGCCTGTTGTTGATAAAATGTGGAACGGGCTTTGGCAACATCGCGCTCCTCCTCCAGGGTATCTAGGTTGTCCTGCCGATCAAGCTCGGCCTCTCTCTCTTCGTACATGCGCACTCGAGGTGAGTCAATGATAATATCGCAGGGCAACACAGCTTCCGCACCATACACCATGACAAAAGGTGTATATCCAGTAGTGCGGTTGGGCATGGTCCGCAGCCCCCAGAGTACGGAGTCAAGCTCCTCAACCCAATGCTTGTCTGATTCTTTCAAAGACCGCACTAGCCTAGGTTTGATGCCACTCATAATAAGACCATTAGCCCGTTTGACTTAACCGTTTGTTTGCGGGTGATAGACAGAGGCATAATCGTGCTTAATGCCCAAATTAGCACACCAAGTTTTCACCTCATCGGCTGTGAAATTGGAGCCGTTATAGGTGATGATACTGTGTGGAACACCATAACGGTGCACCACGCCGGATATGAAGTCTATTACTGGCCCCGCCTTGGCCGTTTTGACCGGTTTGGCCTCTATCCACTTAGTGAATTTATCCACCATGACCAATAGATACTTTTTATTATGGCTTCCTCCTTTAAGGAGTCCGACCATATCGAGCCCCCAGACCGCAAAAGGCCAAGTGATGGGGACCGTTTGTAGAGCGGTGGGGGGCATGTGGCTTTGGTTGGCGAATAGTTGGCATCCAATGCAACGTTGGACAAGGTCCTGTGCATCTGCTCGGGTCGTTGGCCAGTAAAAACATGTACGAAAGGCCTTGCTAACAAGGGCCCGAGCTACGGCGTGGTGACCGCCGAGTCCAGCGTGAATTTCAGCCAAGAGATGCCGCCCCTCTTCCTCGGAGATACATCTTTGAAGAACTCCGGTAGTGCTTTTCTTCTAGAGCTCTCCTTCATGAACCTTGTAGGCCTTCGTGCACTGACCAATGCGGCGAGCCTCATTCTGGTCCTCCGGGAGTTCCTTCCTATTGAGGTAGGCCAAGAAGGGTTCGGTCCATGGGGCAATGACTGCCATGATTAGATGGGCCGACGGTGTTATTTCGGTGGCTGAGCCCCAGATGATATCGTTGTGTTTGGAGGCTGGGGTTGTGTTCGGATCCGGACTGGTGTTACCGCTCTCCCCTTGCCACACCACGGACGGCTTAAAGAGCCTTTCCAGAAAGAGATTAGGTGGGACGGAGTCGCGCTTGGCGCCAATGCGAGCGAGGACGTCCGCCGCTTGATTGATTTCTCGAGCCAGGTGATGAAACTCAAGCCCCTTGAATCGAGACGACATTTTTAGGATGACGTTGCAGTAAGCCACCATCTTCGGATCTTTGGCATCAAAATCTCCATTTATTTGATATATTGTGAGGTTTGAGTCCCCGCGCACTTCCAGGCATTGTATTCCCATAGAGACAGCCATCCGGAGACCATGTAATAAGGCCTCATATTCGGCTGCGTTGTTGGAGTCTGTGTATAATATTTGGAGTACGTACTGGACTATGTCTCCAGTGGGGGACGTTAAAACGACGCCCGCTCCTAGTCCTGCCAGCATTTTGGAACCATCGAAATACATAACCCAGTTGGAATATGTGTCGTACTCTTTAGGGAGTTCGGCCTCTGTCCATTCGGCGACGAAGTCCGCCAGTACTTGGGATTTGATGGATCGGCGGCAGTTTGTATGTTATGTCGAATGGAAGGAGCTCAATGGCCCATTTGGCTATCTGGCCCGTAGCATCGTGGTTGTTTATTATATCATTGAGTGATACTTCGGAAGTCACCGTGATAGAACATTCTTGGAAGTAGTGTCATAGCTTCCGGGATACCATGAAGACCGCGTATGCTATCTTTTGATAATGAGGTTACCGGGATTTGCATGGTGTGAGGACGGTGGATACGTAATATACCGGCTTCTGAAGTGGGAATTTGTGTACGTCCTGCTCTCGTTCCATGACGAGCACGGTGCTCACCACCTGGTGTGTTGTCGATATGTATAATAACATGGGTTCGCCGACGTTTGGTGCGACCAGGATTGGGTTGCTCGCCAGAAGGGTTTTTATTTCTTCCAGTTTGGCTGTTGCCGCATCCGTCCACTCGAAGTGATTGGTGCGCCGGAGGAGGCGATACAATGGCAATGCTTTTTCCCCAATCTGGAGATAAAGCGGCTTAACGCTGCCACGCACCCAGCAAGTTTTTGGACCTGTTTAAGGTCCGTTGGTGTAGCTAATTGCGACAAGGCTCGGATTTTGGCTGGATTTGCTTCAATTACTCTATTGGAAACGATGAAGCCCAGCAGCTTTCCAGCAGGAGCGCCGAAAACATACTTGTCCGGATTGAGCTTTATGTCATATGCACGGAGGTTGTCGAATGTAAGACGTAAATCGTCTATTAGTGACTTGACGTGCCTAGTTTTAATGACGACGTCGTCCACATATGCTTCAACTGTCTTGCCAATCTGTTTCTCCAGGCATGTTTGAATCATGCGTTGGTAGGTGGCCCCTGCGTTTTTGAGCCCGAAGGGCATGGTGTTGAAGCAGAATGGCCCGTGTGGGGTAATGAATGTCGTTGCGGCTTGATCGGACTCCTTCATGTTGATTTTATGGTATCCGGAATATGCGTCGAGGAAGCATAACGAATCGTGTCCTGCGGTGGCATCGATAATCCGGTCGATGCGGGGGAGGGGAAGGGATCCCTAGGGCAGGCCTTATTGTGGTCTTTGAAATCGATGCACATGCGCCAGGATTTATCCTTCTTTGGCACCATCACCAAGTATGCTAGCCAGTCCGGGTGTTTTATTTCTCTAATGAATCCGGCCACGACTAGCTTGGCTAGCTCCTCCCCCATCTCTTGACGTTTGGGTTTGGAAAAACGCCGCAGTGTTTGTTTGACCGGTTTAAATCCCTTCAATATGTTCAGGCTGTGTTCGGCCAATCTGCATGGGATTCCTGGCATATCAGAAGGGTGCCAGGCAAATATATCCCAGTTGTCCCGCAGAAATTCTCGTAGCGCGCTGTCGACCGTTGGGTCCAGTTGTGCCCCAATAGATGCTGTCTTCTTGGGGTCCGTTGGATGGACTTCGAATTTGACTATTTCTTCTGCTAGTTTGAAGGAGGTGGATTTGGGTCGTTTGTCCAAGATTACGTTGTCCTTATCCACCGTGGAGCGTAATGC